>NC_061118.1:136752714-137063057 GCF_002878395.1 Capsicum annuum
TTCTTGTATCTATATGTTGGTCTCCCTCTCAATATATATAAAGCACGCTCTTTAGTATGTTATGCCTTTATGTAATCTATTTCCGTACCAAATTCCCATTTCATATCTTCAAATGTCACTTCGTGTGATTATTTTTTATGGTGGCGCAGTTACTTTAGCAACAAAAGCAATTATTGCATGTAGTTGATAAAACACTCTGTCCTTTAGTGGTTGGTATGTTCATCATTTAAATATCTTACTTTGAAAGTATAAAAACCAAGCATACATGGAGACTTGAATAGCCAACTACATTCTCGATATTTACACATCAAAACATAACTGAAAGAAAAAATTTAAAATATATCATAAATATGAATCTTTATTATACTGTTTTTAAATGTATCACATATGTTCTAAATGTATATCATAACTTTTACAGTTACTCACAAGCTTTACATATTAATCAGAAATTTCAAACTTCAACTTATATGTTAAGTATGCTAAAGATATCATATATAATTAATATCTAATTGTGAAAAATAATTGCACAGAAATACCACCAAATGTATCAGACAGATTTCAGATGTATCACATAATTTTTTAATCTAATTAACAAATAAAATCAGACCACATAAACTATCAGTATAAATCACAAATGTTAATCTAATATTAAACTACAAGTGAACAATATGTACGTTAAGCATTTAGAATGTTCACAATTAATAATAATATAATAAAGAAATCAATAAATCTCTATAAATTCACATAACTATCGTATGTATCTCAATTTTTATTATAATTTATTCAGAAAACACAAAGCACAGTAAGCAAAAATAAACATATGGATCACAAATTTTAACATGTGATATCTAAGTCAATGCTTATAAAAGTATCATAAACATTAACTAACTAAAACTGAAATCATCAATGCACAGTAATGTAGAAAAATGTATCACATAATATTCAAATGTATCACTAAAATAAAATATCATTCACCGAACCTCTGTTTGTCAGATCTCTCATCTCTGAAATTGAACGTATGCTTGATTGCATAGTTATGCATCACTGATACAAGATTTGCTTTGTTTTTATACTTTTGTTTCACCTTGACAGTACCGTTACTGCAATCCATTATTAGTTCTTCAACACCCATATCAATAATAGACAGAGCTTAAATATTATCAACTACAACTAATGCAAGTCAAGTTGACTCAATAATATCATGACACTTAATTACAATACCATCTGCATCTAAATTATCACTATCAATTACAATATCTATTGTTGTAATACACAATGGATACATTCTGAATTTCGGTACATGTTTGAAAATCTCAAAAGAAGTTTTACATCATATCATTATGAATCTCCATTACTGATGAATTTCCTTGAACAACGTATTTGGCATTAATTTTTTCCAGAGATTCATCAATTTTTAATTGAATTGATATAGCATCCATTAAATCTCGGTACGAAGCATTTTCATGAATCCCAATGCTGTCAATCCAATAGTTATCGTACCTAATCTGTCAAACCTAAACACTGAAATGCCTCAACAACATAGATATAATCACCATTGAAAATAATCAGAAAATTAGAGAAGGAAGAAGGAAGAAATTTTTTGATACAATTGAAATCAATATACATGGTTTGCTTGAAATTTGAAAGTTGATCGTGGGTATTACTCATTTTGTGTATCTCAAAAATTCTCCATGTAACTGATTGGGTGTGATTTACTCCCCAGAATAAATGATAATCCATTACTTCCTTAATTAAAAAATAATTTTATTTTAAATGTATCACAACCTATATGTATCATGGTGTAACAGATGTATCAAAAACTTCAAAAATTTGGGATATGATGTAATTGAGCAAAGTTATGGGATAAAGTGTTAGAACCCATTAAAATTTGAGATTTATGTAAGTTACCCTTGATTTAGCATATGCTCTATAACATTTGCCTTATAGGCAAGACATCCCCCCAAAAAAGTTGACTTCAAATCAACAAGTTACGCTCCATGGACAAGAGTTATCTCTACTATATTGTGTATTGATTTAGCAAAAACTCTGTAACTCTTGCCTCAGGTGCAATACTTGGCACAAGAAGACACAAGAAAATCACAATTTTTTAAACATAAATATATAGGATAACCAACAAATGAATCAACAGTGATTCTACATTGTATGCTTTACATTATCACATCAAAAATAGCCAATTCAATTCACAAAACTCTCTTCACTCTACATTATCACATTAAAATAGCTAAGTCCATTAAAAAGCCTTGATGTAAGTAATTTTACACATTAAACTAGGTTTTATTATGTTGCCTCTTTCTGTTTTCCTTTTCAAATAGTCTGTCAACTTTTTCAGTAGTGTTGCTCTTTATATCAACTTTTGATTTTTTTCGTTCAATAATTCCACATTAAAATTGCATACCTCATGCGAAGATAACTAACATCAAATTTTTCTAAAATTTGTTTATCATGAATGAAATATTCAGCAAAGGATGAAACAAATATTTCACAATCACTACATATATATATATATATATATATTTATATATAGTTCTGCTAACAGGAAAGGGATTCAAGAGTTTATAAGGCTTCTAGGCCCCACACTCGAGATAGGACTTCTCCGACCTCCATGGTTATCGAGGGAAGACAAGTCAACTAAATAAGACACTGCTTTGACATCACTAAGAAAGGGGGGAACTTGACTGCCCCGATAGAAAGAGTTTAAAGAAGCAAGAGAAAGAAAGACAGTAATAGCCTAAAAGGGTGTCCACAGTCTCAAACTCAAATGGTTTCACCACTATACTGGAAATGAACCCTACGGAAGGAGCTCTTATAGAGACACGATCGACCTTGGGCTTTCGTAGACCAGGATAGGTCAAGTAGGGCAGGGCTGACGACCCTTCCCCCACGACCCGCTTGGCTGCTTTCCATAACTTATCAACTATTTTTTTCTGCAAAGTCTCACTTTCATATTTCTCAATGCCCTTCTCAACATAAAAATTATTCTTTTGCAGAGAATATGATATTGATGTTTGATAAGGTAACATCACTTTTACAATGACTTTATCACTGTGCTTCGTATGATTGGAGTTGTAGACATGAATACACCAATCACTAAAGCTTAGATTTCTCAAAATTCAACGTCCAGTGAATATTTTCTTGGTAGGACATAAATTGAGAATAATACATTGTTAACCTTGTGCCATGCTATATTATCATCATTGTGTAACCCACTAATGTTCTGCTCACCCTCATGTTTCTTAGTAATAACAGAAAAATCTTTATCATTTTTCACAAAGTCTTAATAGAGAGCATCAAGCATGACTCTAAAAGCAAAATCAATTGTAATAAAAATTACAAGACTAGTAGGCTCATATTTGACCTTCTTGCTCAAATAATAAAATATTGTATCCAAGCGCTGAGGCAAAATAATAAAAGAAGAATGCTAAATTATACAACAACAAAAAAAAGACGAACACTAAAGTACACTGAATATAGGATAGAAAAATATATAAATATATACAAAAATATAAATTAGGAAAGAAAGTGATAATCCAGTATTATGCAAAGGTCAATCAGAAGTTGCAAGTAAATAGAATTACTACTTGTATCCACACAACATGAGCCAAACATAAAATATTTGGGCAGCACATCTTTTCCTTCAACATAATAATTTTTGACAATTAAAATTTATAAAAAATAAATACAATCAAAATATTCGCATTCATGTAAGTATAAGATTCACAACATGAAAAGATTAAAGTGAGTAAATGTATCATTTTGACTTATTCAGTCCACGCTTGATGAATTATTAAAAAATAGTGTTCAAACTCGATATGGTATCAAATACATCAATGTTGTAATGAAAGAATAGTTCCGATTAGAAAACTAGACTGGGATGCCCCTGAATCAAAATCTGTCACATATGAAGATTTGACTAATTGTCCTACATCTAATCATTTTCTCAGGAGTGATATCTTTTACTTATACTTTCATGGAAGATGGTCTAAAATTCAACTCAGTAGCAATATCAACAATTGCTGATTTGAAGTTTTTTTCTCCTATTGTATATTTTTTTAGTGAAAAGCCTTTTATTTTTAATGAAGAGACATGAATATGAGTACTTGGCTTTTTATCATACTAGAAAAAAAAATTGATAGAAGAAACAATCACAAAGTGATAAAGAAAACAAAAAGATAACTCTTACAAATTTCTCAATATTACTGATTGGTGAATCAAGATTGACACAGTTCTTAGTTCCGTCAATTACACCTCTACTATCAGAATCATGTTGACCATCAACATCCAAACCTTCTATGACAACATCAGTATCTTTGTTGGATATATATTGCTTGCCCACATGGTCATCTTGCTCATGCATATTGATTTTAGCAAATTGCTCTTTAGCCAAAGAATTATCACAAATCATATTGTCTCCATCATCATTAATGCTACCAAGTTTCTGTTGAAACACACAAAACATTATAGTGCATCATTTTAAATAATGAAATATGTTAATTAGAAATCAAGACACTTACAGATTGCTCAACTTGAGTACGTTTGACAGCATGAGATATT
This sequence comes from Capsicum annuum, assembly GCF_002878395.1. Taxonomy (NCBI): domain Eukaryota; kingdom Viridiplantae; phylum Streptophyta; class Magnoliopsida; order Solanales; family Solanaceae; genus Capsicum; species Capsicum annuum. The sequence continues at coordinate 136,757,287 of NC_061118.1, forward strand.
GACAAACTAGTATACTATATAGATAAATTAGAAACAACATTATTGATTATTGAACCAACATCATCAGAGTTCTTAATTGCATCAATGACACCTCTGCTAGCAGAATTATGTTGGCCCAAAGCGTAATAGATATCCAAACCTTCTTCAACAATATCAACACCTGTGTCGAAGATATCTTGCTTTCCCATATGTTCAGTTTGCTTAAGAATGTTAATTTTAGTAGACTGCACTTCAGCCAAAGAATCATCACAAATCATGTCATGTCCATCATCATCAATACCACCAAGCTCCTATTGAATAACATAAATACATTAAAGTTATCAGTTTAAACAAAAAAAACATGTTCATTAGAATTAGTGACACTTGTATAACAAATTATGCATCATTGGTAATCACTTCACACTACTCTAAATTCTCAACTTATGCCCTATTGGCAAGAGTTGACACTATCTTAGTATATAACGATTTGAATGATACGCTATAAATCTTACCATAGAGGTAAGACTTAGCCTACAAAGGAATAAGTTATGCCCCATAGGTATGGTAAGAGTTGACACTACACAAGAAAAAAATAAAATAATTTTTGAGTTTTGAAACATAAATATATACTCACCAGGATGTTGACCGCGCATACTTCGTTGACACCAAAATAACATGACATGCAAGTATCTCTAAATCAACACATGGAAGTACATATAAGAACAAATACATATTTCCCCTCCACAAATTTTAGACTATGTCATTCTCAATTTTTTAGTAGACTTAATCTTCTAGGAATATCGATATAGAATTTTTTTCATTATTTATTCACATCAAAACTTAATTCAAACTTCATTATATATTTTGAACATGATATGCACATTGAAGTACACTTGATGAAGTACTATTTATTTCAATCTCCAATATTTTCTATCCTAGGAAAAACTTAATAAAATTGAGAGGTCACAAAATTAGCTAAGATCCAAGACTTGATTGCTGCCTTAGAGGCAAGACTTTAGTCGAAGAAAGTCAAAAATCAAGATACACCCCCATAGGTTGTTGTCACTAACTCATTATGTATTAAACTATAAGACATTATATAACTCTTGTCTCTCAAGAAAAACTTTATTAAATGACCCCAAAAAGAGACTTGTGATCCATGGACAAAATTTACAAATATATTGCATGAATGATTCAATAATATACAAAAATTGTAGAAAATAATAACTAGAGCATGTGTGTTATACTTATGGATTCTTTATTTTCATTATCATGTTGTTCAACTGATTGAGTATTCCCGTCTGATTTGAGCTTTGCTAAGAACAATTCTTTAATTTCGGTCATTTAAGAATTCAAAAAGCTATTCTCATTCTCTCATGACCCGAGCTGATGCCTAGGCCGTGAATGACATCCCAAATCACAAAGGGCCGAGAGACCCCTTAGCAAACTATCATTAGCATAATCCATACATAAAATATTCAAGGGAAACTCATAATCAAACTGTGTCAACAAGTTATGACAATACAATACTTAAATCTCATCTATGAAACCTCTACTAGAAACTAACTATCTAGGCCAGGACAAAGCCCCCGGCTGGACCATAAACTGAAAGAATCAACACATGAATAAATTACCTTTCATAAGATGGATGGCTCACCAACTCTATCATATCTCAAATGTGCTACTGATGTGATGGACCATGATACTATACCGTTGAACCTGAAATATGATTAGGGTGGGGGTCAATACTTGGAGAGTGTTGGTATGTAGAACAACCCAAAATAACATATATTTTATGTAACATAATTGTAACGACCTAAAAAATTTGATGAAATATGTGAAATTTGTGTGATTTGACTGTTATACTCCTCTCCGTAGTTGGATTATAATATTTTGGGGGGTGTGGGAGTGATTGACATGATTTTTGATGCATTTTGGTATCATTTATGCAATATTGTGGTTTTTGATGGCTTCAAGAGCCTTATTTTGGTCTTATGTGGATATCTTTTGATCCGTGCGACGGATGACCGAACGGATTGTGGCAGCAGCTCTGAAATACCGATTTTAGGCTAGGTAGACCTTTGGTTTGGGTCTCGATGCATTTGAGCTCATTTCGACCTATTGGTCGGAAAGTTGAAAAATTAGAAATATGGGTGTGGGACCCACATTTGGTCGAAATGACCTCGAAAGGAAAATCCAACTTCGGGAATGTCGATTTTAGGGTGTTAGCATGTTTGGTATGATTTTATAGATTTTAAATATCATTTCAATCATTGGTTTGGAAAATTGTAATTTCGGGTTTCGGGGGTCAACTTTGTGAAAATAACATTTTTTTTGAAAATCTGATATCGCCATCGCATCCGAAATGTCAAATATAGTGTGGTTGAATAATTCATTTGCATAAATCAGAATCCGAATGAATTTCGGGCACCCCGTCGAAATCCATTTCAACTTAAGCGAAAAAAACTGCACAACTATTGCACAAAATTTATAATAAATAGCAGATTTTTCAGCCTTTTTTGCCCATTTTGCTTATTTTCATCTTGACTTTTGGGAGTTACATCCTAAAATAGTGTGGGAGCTTAAAAGTAAAGTTTTGTGAGAGCTTGGAAGCTAGATTAATACCTTTTTCTTGGTTTGATTGCGGATTAAAGGTAAGAATTCACCCATTTCTTAGTAATTTCTTGATTAATTTCTCAAAACCCCAAAAATCTTAGGGCATGATTTTAAACCCAAGTTTCACTCCTTTTCACTTGAATATTATTTTTATCTTATAATTACTACTTTTTCATCAATTTAACCTTCAAAACAACTCCGATTCTTGATTTTAACCCAAATTTCAAAGATTTTACCCAGTAAAGTTCAAAAATAGTTTTTCTTCAATTTGAACCCCATTTTTAACTCAATTTAAGTTGGATTTTCAGCTGTAGGTTCCTGAAAATATGGAAAACATATTTTTGAATTAAAGTTCTGATTTTTCCCTTCTTTTTTGGAAACTCATTTTGGGGGGGGGGGGGGGGGTCCATTTTGACCCCGATCCTAAAGTATCAATATGGGCGTTGTTGAATTTGTCTTGACACGTAGATTTTATATGTGATGTTTTTAGTAGAGTTTGGAATTTTTCGTGAAAAGTAAGGTCATGGGTTCAAGTGTAACAGATCGATTTCGGCTTTCGAAGTAGGTTATGGCTTATATCTTTCAGACTGGGCTGGGTAGTAAATGATGATATGTGGATTGTATATGGGTTGACGAACCTCCCATGGGTCCTATGTCGGGAAGATTTAGCTCCGTAGGTGTATACGGGTATTGTGCGACGATTTCGAAGGTTGTGCGACAACCTCGTGCATCATCATCATCATCATCATATAAATTGCACTCATTTTATTGTGATTATGTTGTGTTGTATTGCCTTACTGACTTGTCATCTATGTATTTCTCTTACCTTCCTTTACTTGTATTTGATGATATTTTATCTACATGTTCTCTCTTATTCCATTTATATGTGACATAATGTATACTGTTGTTTTATATCTAGGTGTGTTGTTGTAATATATGTGAGATATATTAGAATTGTTAGAGCAAGCGGTGTTGGATATTTTCTGATTGGAGGTGACGTGCCCTTAGTGTATATTTTGTATGCCTTATTTACTACTTTGCTTGGTCAGCCTATGATACCTACTGAGTACAAGTGGATCGTACTCATGCCTACTGCACCCTTTCGGTGTAGGTCCTAGCTCGAGTACACCTCAAATTGATTGACTCAGGCGATTGTTGGAGCTTTTAAGGTAGCGGTTGGAAATTTATATTTTTGAAGTTCTACTCTATCTTTCTATAGCATTTATGTATTTATTAATATTCGAAGACAGTTATTACTCTTTTGTGGTTTTTTTTTCGATGTATTTGACTCTTGGATTGTATTAGTTGTTCTTACACTATTGACACCTAGTTTTGGGCATGATTGGTATTTTGAATAAGTTCTTTCTGCATTGTTATGATTATTTATATGGTTCGGCTTCATTCTAAAAGCCTTACCTTGGGATATTTCTGCCTTTTTTTCATTTCATATCAGTTTGGGTGACAGGCTTACTTGTCAAGGTACGCCACGACAAGTGCTATCATGACCCTAGTTTTTGGGTAGTGACAATAATTGAGAGCATTGTGTAAACAATTTTTCATTATATATATATATATATATATATATATATATATGTATATATATATAAACATGAGCATAATTTAAAAAGATTCAATCCATGCTTGTAAAACATTGTCTTAACTCTTTTGCTTTAAATTTGAGCTCGATGGTTCACCCTACATTCGTACCAATCCGCGGGCCATATGGAACCCGCTCTTAACTTGGAGGCAAAGCCCCTAAAGCAAGTTTACCACAAGAATTGGGGTACATAATTCATAAAACACAATAGGGCCATCGCCAACATACAATCCATATTTCAGGACATCATACACCTATGTCGGCAAAAAATAATTTTTTGGAATGAGTTATCTTAACTCGTGCCTTCTTCGGGTGACCATCTAACTCTCTTTAAGCCTATTTTTAATCCATTAAAATCATGTTTCATGCTTATAAAATTCTTTTTTTTGATGTTAAGGGCATTTAGTGACAGGTATCGTCATACCTAGGCTTGCAAGCCATATAATATCATAACATATCCATAACTCTTCTCATAAAAAAGTCATGTTTATGACCACCAAAATATTTAAACATCACATGAGAGTTCTTATTTCAAATAACACATAAAACATATGCAAAATACTCTCTTTTCAATACTTTAAGATGTGGTGGCCAATTGTTACATAAAACACGTGCAATTCTTCATTAGGAAATAATGACATTTAGAATAATAATCACCTCTTTGAAAAACATGTAAAACAACCATGCATAACAAGTCAAGGCATTTAAAACTCAAGAGTTCTCCTCATTCCTAAAACAGTCCCAACAGTAGTTATATGTAGGTCTCATGATAAAGAAAAAAGGGACTTATAATTCATGCTCTCAAACCCATTTCGCAATTCATTACATATTACAACCATAAAGTTCATTATGGAAAAATAGAATTTCATAAATCATCCTTATAAATCACTTTTTGAAACTCATATCCACTACCAGAAAATACCCCTATTGCAATAAATTTTTTAGCAACGATTGGAAAAGCATTGCTATAGATGGATTATTTCAATGGATTCAACCGTTGTAATTTTTTTTTATTGTAATAGACCTATTTGATGGTATAATTATTGCATTTGTCATATAACCATTGAATTAGAGTACCCTATAGTACCGATTTCCCAAAACTGTTGCCATAGAGTTGGCTAAGGAAATAAATGATTTTGATAAAAAATGTATTGCATCGATTTTATATCTCTCTCTCTCTTTATATATATGTATATATATAAACTTATGTCCGCCAAAAACACCCACTGTGTGCCCGATACAACCACCATAAAGCAGAGGCTCCTCTGACCGCCACTGATATTCAGCTCCAACCACTATTGATATTTAGCTTCGACCGCCACTGATATTTCAAGCTCCGATCGCACTGTGTGTTTGATATCAGCCACAGGTTTGAGTTCACTTTGACCCCAAATTCGTCTCTACCCAATTACACACTATATTTTAGCCACTTCCAGATTTGTACTCTACTAATCTCAGCTGCGACAGTATCCTTCAATTTCTAGATGCTACATTTCAGTCATTAAAGTTGTAAAGAGGCATCACTGCTCCAACCACCACTTCAATTTCCGACAAAATTTGGGGCTTTCTTCTAATTTATTGATTTTAAGATTAGTTTATTCTTCTAATTTAAAATTTTGATCCGGGTTTCCTGGATAACCTCAATGCATAGAATCCTCCAAAAGTAGTTCATTTTTTGGGCTTTCTTCTAATTTTTTGATTTTAAGGTTAGTTTATTCTTCTAATTGACGATTTTGACTCGGGTTTCCTGTATAACCTTAGCACATAGAATCCTCCAAAAGTAGTTCAGACTAGAATCCTCCAAAATTAGTTCGTACTATAATCCTCCAAAAGTTGGGGATTTCTTCTAATTTATTGATTTTAAGATTAGTTTATTCTTCTAATTGATTTTAAGGTTAGTTTATTCTTCTAAGTTGCTCAGACTCTTTGAGAATATTGATGGGTATGCATAGAATCCTCCAAAATTAGTTCATTTTTGGAAGATTCAACACGAGGGAGGTAAGTCAGGTAATATTTTTGAGATGCCAAGCAACTTAGGCCACAATTTGCTAAAGGTCTATTGAAAATTTCCTCTTTATCTGTACAAGGTAGAAATGAGTTACTTTGGTTGTTGTTGTTGTTGTTATTGCAACTGGGATATTTGCATGTTGAAAAACACAAGAATTTCCTATAAAAGGAAAAAATCTTAGCTCAAAAAGTAAAGAAGAATGAGGGTTACGAAGAGTAGATGTAATTTCAGTTTTTGCTATGGAAAAAGAATAATTCTTTGACCTTTTTTTAGTTAAAAACTCAATGAAATGTCTATCAATATTTGGTTGTTTTCTCCAAACTCTCAACCCCATGGTGAGAATTAGTAGTAGTAGTAGTAGTAATTATAATTGTAGCAAAAATTCTGAGGCTGTGATGATGATTTTCTTCTTTTCTTCTTTGAGTAATTCATTAGTGCAGGAGAGCGATTAGATATATATCTTAGCATGGCAACCCGGATAGTAGGTAAGCTTGCAACCAATGTTTGTAGCCATTGCGGTGATCCGGCCTCTCTTGCTGTATTGTAGGCATTACAAATCTGAGCCTCAATGTTTGATTTTTCATAAATGCAGCTGCAGAATCAGCAGTTTGAAAAACACATGAGAATTTCCCCTAAAAGGAAAAAAGTTTAGAGATTAAGAATGATGGTTGTAGAGAGCAGAGGAGAAAGTTCAAAGGGTTGTTACTCCTCTCTGCAATACCTGTGATTTCAATTTTTGTTGTGAAAGTATAAATAAATTCAACAACCCTTTTTTCAGTTAAACTCAACCCTTAAAGTGTTTGCTTGTTCTCTCCAAAATTCTCACATCCAAACTGAGAATCAATTTTACTAGTAATAATTCTAGCAAAAATTATGATGCTATGATGATTTTTTTCTTTCTTTCTGAGCAAATTAGGGCATGAAAGAAGTCGTACCCGTATCCTGGCGGGGCAACCCGGATGGTGGAGGTAACCCTGTAGCCTGTGCTTACAACCATGGAGGTGATTTCAGCTCTTTTTCCATAAGTATTACAGATCTGAGCCTCAAAGTTTGATTTGCTGATATTCTATCGAAAATAATCTCATTGCATCCCCAAGGTAGGAGTGAGATCACACTGGGTTGCTGTTGCAGTTGGGAAATTCGTAGGTCGATAATCACATGAGAATTTCCAATAAAATAAGAAAAACTTAGCTCAAAAACGAATAATGAGGATTTACAAAGAGTAGAGAAGAAAAGTTCAAATGGATGTTGCTCTTTTTTGTAATGCCTGTTACTTTACTTTTTGTTGTGAAAAAGTTTATACGTAATGCATAAATATGCCATTTAACTTAAACTTCGACTGAGATCTATATCATTCAACTCTGCTGTGAACATAAAATCACTTAAACTCTATCTTGGTAGGGCAAGCCGGATGGGACGGTGACTATGCAATCGGTACTTGCAGCCATGGCAGTGATTCTAATCTCTTTTGCTATCTCATAAGTATTACAAATCTGAGCCTCAATCTATGTATCTCATACTCTTTGAGAATGTCGATGTTCGACACGAGTATCGTAATATTTTTGAAAGTCTAAGCAACATAGACCTTGATCTGCTGAGGATCTATTGAAAATAGCCTTTTATCTCCACAATATAGGAGTGAGGTTACACTGGGTTATTGCTATTGCAGCTGGGAAAGTGGCAGGTTTGAAAAAGCACAAAAATTTCTGCATAAAAGGAAAAAATCCTAGCTCAGAGAGGAAATGAGGGTTGCGGAGAGTAGAGAGGAAAGTTTAATGGGTTGTTGCCCCACTCTACAATGCCGGTGGTTTCAATTCTTGCTGTGAAAAAGTTAATAAATTCAAAAAACCTTTTTTCAGTTGAACTCAACCAAACAACCCCTTAATGTTTGCTTGTTCTCTCCAAATTCTCACACGCAAAGTGAGAATCAATAGTAGTAATAACTGTAGCAAAAATTTTGAGGCTATGCTAATTATTTTCTTTTTCCTCTGTGAAAATTTATTGAGTAGGAGAGTAATTGGATCTGTATCTTGGCGGGGAAACCCATAGGTCTGATGACATGCAATTGGTGCTTGAAGCCATGGCAGTATTTCCAGTCTCTCTTGCCATTTAAGAAATGACACATTATTCATCGACACAGGTGATCGTAAGCTACAGTTGAGATTTTTATCAAAAAAGAAAGGGATTAAGCTGTTAAATGCATCATCGCTAGAATACGGCTAAAGGTTTTTTGAATTTTACAGATTAATTGAGAGAAGATGACAAGGTTTAAACCAGATACATTGTTTGTATATAAAATATATATTGCTATGTATGGTTACTTGACATGTATTTGAGATGGGTGTTTTAATTTATATGCAGTGGAGACGTGGCCCTTTTTCGTTACATTGCTTACTAAATGTTAGTCCCTGGAGATATCTAGAAGCAAAAAGCATTTAACTAAGTTGAATCTTGCACAAACTATTAGGACATTTGTCTAAAACGAGCACAAGATGTGAGATTCTCATTTCTCAGGTACTAAGTATTATACTTACTATATTTATTGTCATTGTCAATTCTGTTTTCTTGCCTTTGTAGAATCTTTAGGTAGTTTATTTTTATTTCTTGTGAAAATGAATACACAGAAAATATATGTTTGCTTTGTTCCTGTGTAGAGATCCTTAAAATATAACTTCATTTGCATATGGATGAATTCCATGTACATTGTATATATCTACCAATATCAACTCAAATACAGACTTGAAGCAACTCATCTATTAGTCTGCTTTTTGCCTTAACCGCTCAAACTATTAGCTCATATCTCCAAATATTAGTATGGTAAAATTTATTTGAGTAAGCCAATAATGGCAAAGTCAGATGGTGAAACTTCTACCTTATTTCCAAAGGTTCTAAGTTTGAGGAATATCACATACTGTGACGATCCGAACTAAGGCCCTAGCCGTGATGGGCACCCCATGCGAACTAAGACCTGAGATGACCCCTTAGTCTTACATCATAAGCATTGTAATATAAAGTATTTGTGAAATCCAACACATAAAATGAAAGATTCAATTGACCATTAGAATGAAATCCAATAACTTTGACCAATACTGTTAAGAAATCCACTTAAACGTATAAATAATTTATTGATTTTCTATTGAGATTGTTTATGCTCTATTTATAGGTGCCCTTCCTATGTTCTAAATGAAAATTAAATATGTTGTCATTTATCTGTTAATTGAGATTATTTTTTTCTCTTTTTATCGGTGTCCAAAATGAAGAAGGAGATGAAGAAAAAAGCAATGAAGAAATTGATCTCGATAAAATTTTTGAATTTTTGATATATGTTTTAGTATCGATCTTTTTGATATTGAATTTTGTGAAACTTATCATCACTCGAACTTGATACTATATTGCTTTTGGATTTAGATTACTAGTTTGTTGGATATTTTAATTTGGATTATTATTAATGAAAGATTTTGTTGTGATGTGTATATATAATTGTGTATTAATATAATTATATATATATATATATATCAATTGGTATTTGAAGTAGCTGCAATAATAGGTGGCAAAAACCATTGCAATAGGTGGCAAAAATCATTGCAATAGGTAGCAAAAAAATTTTGCAAAAGATTCAAAAACCGTTGCAATAGGTGTCAAAACTATTGCCATAGGTAGTGAAAAATCATTGCAATAGGGTTATGGCAACACTTTTCTGTCATTGCAATATAGTCTATTGCAACAGTTCTTAACCGTTGCAATAGACAATATGAACCACAACAGTTCTTAACCGTTGCAATAGACAATATGAACCATCTCAATAGGAGTTAAAAAAACCATTGCAATAGGTCTATCTATTGCAACAGTTATTGTAACCGTTGCAAAAGTCGTTGCGATAGACCTATCGCAACGCTCACATATGCAACACATATGAAGCCGTTGCGGTACCTCTATGACAACGGTTTTTATATCTATTGCAACGGTTGTTGAACTATTGCCATAGGGGTGATTTCTAGTAGTGATCATAGATGCACATGATTATAAATAAGCTTATGGAAAACCCCCATGATAATTACTTACTTTCATCAAATTGAGTTCATAATGCATGCCCCTTAAACAATTTCTAAAAACTCATTACATATATGTAATTATATACTTTAAATCTTGTTAAAATTATAAACTTATGCCCATGTAGTTAGGATAGTCCCACATACCTTGATAACGATGAAAACGTAGAGTAATTTGACCCTTGGAGATTAAAATCCTCAACCCTAGGTGGTTTCTCTTCTCTTGATTAAGGGAAATTGATTTAGGGATTTTGAGAAGTGATATAACATGTTTTAAGACCCTAATTTCATCCATAAAGAATTAGGAACAGTTTGGGAGGGTGAAAAGACTTGTTTGCCCTTAAAATAACTCAAAACAAAACACTTTTTGACACTTGGGAATGGCTTACAAGATCAAGGCCAAAGCAAACCACAGGGTTTGCGAGCCAAGTCCAAATCAAACCTTAGGGTTCATAGCATGGACCCAATGCGGACCTGAGATAGTGTCTCCCCAAAACACTCATAATTTTTTATTCAGAACTTGAATTGATAAAAAGTTGCATTGGAAAGATGACTAAAAGATATTTAATTTGATGTATAATTAGCCACATAACTCCTTATATTATAGGAGTAATGTTCATTTGAAGTTGACCCAAGAAAAATTGTCAACTAAAATTCAACCGGTAAGAACGTTCTCAACTTAACTTGGAGTTAGGAGATTTCTATGACGTATACACATCCCCAAAGATGTTATCACACTAAATAATTTTTATTCACACTTATTTCTAACTATAAACCATTGGATTTGGGTGTATATACATTGGAAAGATGGTTCAACTTTAGCCCAAAAAAGTGGGGTGTTACATTATCTCCCCCTTGGAACATTCGTTGTTGAATGATGGGTAGTAACTTGTTTAAGTTGTAGAAGTATGGAATGAAGTACGTAACTTCACATAAGGAATTCTCCCCCTCAACAAAACATTCAAAGGCATCAAAAGATCTTCATGATAAACCCTAGTGAATCGAAGCACGGAGCCTAAGATAATGAGAATTGATATCGAGATGACCTTGCTCATAAGTTCTATGAATCATAATCATCACAAAATTCAAACCTATCTTTACTACACTCACTTTATGGATCTCCCCATTAAGACCAACAACTTCACTCACTCTCACAAAGGTTTTTGTTACATATTCCCCCTTCCTAACTCTTTCACATAACAAAAGTTCATCTCCCTCTCCCCTCTTCAACTATAACCTTAGCTCAAGTAGTCACACAAAAATTTAACACCATAAGAAATGTCTACTCTCTCATCTAAAACATTACTAAGCTTCCATAACCATTACTATACTAATATTTGGAAGGTTATTAAGGGACTAGAGCACAAGCATCACGAATGGGAGTAATACTATTCAATTACAACTTATATTTATTGCACTACTCAAGGCGGAGTCCAAGATAAAGATATAATACAATAGACACAAAGTGCTTCATATATCAAGTATCTGGATCATAAGTAGAGAGTCATTTAGGCATAAACACAACAAAACATCCGTTCTTAGGACTAGCCACAATGAGAAACATGAGTGCATATATCACGAGTTGTATAAGATAAAGGTGGAATTCATGTAGTCAATGATTACGACAAGGATTGCCACTTAAAGCTATTGCTCTTTATTTAAAGAAATAAAAATGGCCATGACCTCGCATAAACCTAATCACTTTGGGATAAACCCGACATAAGATGAATTAGTTATATATAGAAACATGGTTTCTTAGAACCAAGCATGAGGTGAGTCATGGATTTATGGATCATGAGCATCATAACATAGAGCTGGAATACTTGAAAAATTAGATTACTGAGACATCATTGCTTCTAGTTTGGAGGTCAAAACATAACATAAGTTGCATCGATAACTCGAACCTTAGGCATAGGCATGACTTGAATACATAAGACATTAGTAGAATGTCCTTTTAAATTGAAGTAGGAGGAGTTTGCTTGGATAGGAATAGATTTATCGTGACTCTTCCCTGAAACTTGACACCATGAGAAAATTTAAGAACTACCTTAGTCCATCATCTCCCCCTTAGACCAAAATCACAATTCTAGACTTGCGAACACAACCTTACATCAAATCTATATCCATAAATCTCAATATAAAATAGAGGTATCACCATATACATAAACGCTAAACTCCCCCTGATAAATTATACTCTAAAGGCATTGCTTTTCGGGAATGCTACTTTTAACTTTTGCTAGCCTCTATAGCCATCACCCTACAACTTTCACCCTTATAAGCATACACATCCACACTCCTTATCACATAACAATCCATTCCCCACTACTTAACATATTAACATTAAACCTCTAATAGCATACCCTTACAACTTAACAAAGTTTTTAAAACTAGACCAAGATCTGACATCATCTATCTATACTTCCCCTAATTCAGCTCTAAAGAACACCATATAGTAGCTCTATAGGCTTCTCCATGCTAAGAAATTCAAGAACATGAACTACGTAAACATGGAACTTATACACATAAAACCTTATCTAACCACATGCAACCTGGGGTTCATTTTACTCTTATAAACCTAACACTCTTATCCACCTAATGAATCGACTATAATTCATTGTTTTAACACTAGTCCTCATGTATGTATAACACAATTATCCACCTAATTTTTTTTGTAAGTTATCAACCTAGGATCTTTTACACATCATATCAAGCCTGCTAATTCATTCCCACAAAACATGCATTATTAATCTTAAGCTACTATTCTTATCACCACAATCCATATCTAAAGTTCAAGCCTATTGTCTAGCATCAATCATGTATCACCGATGAAACATGCCACATACTATAATAATCCACCAAATAGAAAAAATAACCTAAGTCTCTTATTTCACTTAACTACACCCACAAGTTCATCCTCTCCACTATCTTACTACCATACCATAGAATCTACCACACATATTCTCATATGCAGTACTAGTTTACAGCTACTAGAGAAAAGACAATCAAGGGGGTAAAGTCACATAATAATGATAGTTGATTTTCATCTCATAATATAACCCATTACAATCTAATAGCATATTCTACTTTCTCAGATCATATTTACTTACCCATACATACATCCCCACTACCTTCAAATTCCATAAACACCAATGATTCTCTACCCATAACTTATTAACTAATCTATCCCTTTTCATTTACCACCTATAAATAATCTCTACAAGACTACATCCACCATAACTATCCACTCTGAGCTTCTTCCCTATTTTGAATAAATAACAATCATAGCCAATCAATTCCTCCACAGACTACCATTCAATCTACAAATGTTTCAACAATATCAGTCAATCATTATAAAAGGGCAAACCACCTTTCAATCAAGGGTTATCCAACTAAAACTAACTTCTTTATGCAAAAGTTACCCGTACTCTAACTTCTGAACTTATGAATTCATATCACTAACTTCAAGATCATCTTACTACCAATAGGTTATGACACCTTAACATATACTACTACTTGGGTGGCATTACTGTTCCAAAGTTCTGCTATATATATCTACTCTAAAACATGACATATGCAATAAGGATTCTTAAAGGGAATGAATACACTTTGCACCTTATGCTCAAATACATTACAAATATAGATAAGTGTATACACAACATACTTTAAAGCACTAACAGAAGCCTCTCAAGTCCTTGTCTATTTCATAACCTTATGGATAAATCACTCAAAAAGGACCAAATCATTAGGAATCTAAACTCTTGAATTTGTATTACCTCGATAACGAGGCATAGCTAATAAAATTAGTGTAAGGAAAGAATTTGGATAACTTCCATATAGAAAACACAATGTCATGATCTAGAGTATAAAAGAATGGGAAATATCTCCTAAATACCTGGTAGCCTCTTGATTATAAGTATGGTGTACAACACACCCCTAAGTAAGACTCTACTAGACACGGCTTTGTAGACACCCTGGGACCATGAGCTATGCTTTGTTACGAAGCATGTCATGACCTAAGATGAGGCCCTAACTACAATGGGCATCTCAAACTATGAAGGCTCGAGAGACCCCTTAGAATTCTATCATAAGCATAACTTATACATAAATCAAAGTGAGGACATATGATAACATTCAAGGGAAAATCATAATCAAATTGCATCAACAAGTTATGACAATATGATACTTAAATCTCGTCTATAAATCCTTTACTAAAAACTAACTGTCTAGGCCAACACAAGGCCCCCGACTGGACCATAAACTGAAAGAGTCAACATATGAATAAATTAACTTTCAAAAGATGGATGGCGCACCAACTCTATCATATCTTGTAAAACATTGACTCAACTCTTTTCTTTAGTTTTGAGCTTGATGGTTCACCCCATATTCATACCAATCCACGTGACATATGGAATCCATTCTTAACTCGGTGGCCAAGCCCCCAATTTGAGTTTGCCGCTAGAATTGGTGGGAGTAATTCATAATACTCCACAAGACCATTTCCAGCAAACAATCCATATTTTAGCATATCATAAACCCGTGTCGGCAAAATACAGTTTTTGATAATAAGTTATCTGAACTCGTGACTTCTTTGGGTGACCATCTAACTCTCTTTAAGCCCATTTTTAATCTCTTAAAATCATGCTTCCCACTTATAACATTTTTTTCTTTCATATTTAGGGAATTTTGTGATAGGTATCATATCCAAACTTGCACGCCATGTCATATCATAACATATCCATACCTCTTCTCATTAAAAAAATCATGTTTATGACCTCCAAAAGATTTAAATATCATATGAGAGTTCTTATTTCAAATAACACATGAAATGTATACAAAATACTCTCTTTTTAATACTCTAACATGTGGTGGCCAATTCTTACATAAAACACATGCAATTCTTCATTAGGAAATAATATCATTTAGAATAATAATCACCTCGTTGAAAAACATATAAAACAACCATGCATAATAAATTAAGAGGCATTTAAAAATCAAGAGTTCTCCACATTCATAAAACAACCCCAACATTAGTTATACGTAAGTCTCGTAATGAAAAAAATGACTTATAATTCATGCTCTTAAACCCACTTCGAAATTCATATTAAAACCATAAAATTTGTTATGAGAAAAGGTAATTTCACAAATAATCCTCTTAAATCACATTTCAAAACTCATATCATAGACGAACATGATTATAAATCAAGCTTATGGAAAACCCCCATGATAATTACTTATCTTCATTAAATTGGGTTCATGATGCATGCTCCTTAAATGATTTCTCAAAACTCATTACATATATGTAATTATATACTTTAAATCTAGTTAAAATGATAAACTTATGCCCACAGAATTAGGACAGTCCTACATACCTTGATAACGATAAAAACATAGAGTAATTTAACCTTTGGAGATTAAAATCCTCAACCCTGGTTTTAAATATTGGCATTATTTTATTCTTATTCTTGAGTACATGCTAGCATTCACCCACTAATCTGTCTTTAGGCATTGTATCCCAATATGATGTAGGAACTAGCCATACTATTCTTTCTGCTTAGTGATTGGATTCGGGGACAGCTCTGTGTTAGGCTTAAGTGGTGAGCTTCTATACTATGAAAGGTCCATTTCATGATATGGAATTCTTTTTATTATTTTTGTTTCTTGAACTTTGGTTTTGGATATGATCGGGGACATGGCCCGGCCAGATATTTTTGTTTTTGGATAGAGGCTTTGTGTGACTACTTTAAGTTGTCATGGGAGGTGTCAGTATTGGTGTTAGCCTTGGAATTGGTATTGGGACTAATACTATTTGAATTTATTTGATCTATGATTGTTCCATTTTATTTTATGTTTGGTGTTCATCCGACATAGGGTGTAGAGTGGTTATGGTGGTGTATTGGTGGTGGTCTTCGGTCTTGGTTGGACTTGAGGCACCTGACACGACTAGGCACTGGTTTGGGTCATTTCAGTTTCCACTAGGGCTAATAAAATTTTAGTCACCATATTTTCATCTCCTATATTTGTATCAAAATAGGCCAAAATCATCTCTATACACTTGCTACCAATCCAGAATTTGAGGCATCCCTAGATGTTATTACTAGTATGTTATAGCTCTTTTCCTCTGATGTTTATTATTTGCTTGATCTAAATTATACCCTATCTTATGTGACCTTTTATGTCGCCGTACATTTTGGATTTGGTCCTGAAAATATTTTTGACCCCTTTTTGTTTTCTACTTCAGTGGGTGATTGTATTATTGCTAGAAAAATCTATAGGGGTTGTGTGTGTCTATTTTTTTATAGAAAGAGATTGGTGGATATGATAGAGTTGGATATGGTGGAGTTTGATGTTATCTTGGGGATGAATTGGTTGAATTCGTGCTATGCTTCTTTAGATTGTAGGACCCAAAAGGTCAGTTTCCATTGCCCAAATGAACCAGTATTAGAATGGGTTCCTTAATTCCTAAATGAAAGCTTATTTCTTATCTTAGATCCCAGAAAATAATTTACAAAGGGTGTCTGTATAATCTAGTTTGGGTTAAGGATTCTAATTCTGAAAGTCCTTTGAAATTTGTTCCTATGCTTAATAAATTTCCTAAAGTGTGTCTTGGTGATCTTCTTGGAATTCCTCCTAATGGGTAAATAGGTTTTGGGATTGATCTTCTGACGAATACTCATCCTATTTTCATTCCTCCTTATAGAATGACTCTAGATGAACTAAAGGAGCAGTTGAAGGGTCTTCTTGATAAGGGTTTCATTCATCCTAGTATTTCTCCATGAGGTTCTCCTGTACTTTTTGTGCAAAAGAAGGATGGGTTTCTTTGAATGTTTATAGACTATTATCAGCTGAATAAAGTTTTAGTAAAGAATAAGTATCCTCTTCCTAGAATTGATGATCTTTTCGATTAGCTTTAGAGTGCTAGATATTTCTCTAAGTTTAATCTCCATTTTTTCTATTATCAATTGAAAATTAGGGAGGCTGATATTCCTAAGACTACTTTTCAAACTCGGTATGGTCACTATAAATTTTTGATTATGTTATTTGGGTTGACTAATTCTCTAACTGTATTCAAGGATCTTATGAATCAGGTTTTTAGGTAGTTTATGGATTTTTTTTTATAATATCCATTGATGACATCTTGGTATACTCTAAGAGTAAGGAGAATTATGCCAATCATCTCTTAATTATGTTGCAAACTCTTAAGGACCAAAAGTTGTATGCAAAATTTTCTATGTGCGAATTTTGGTTAAGTATTGTGACCTTTCTTGGGCATGTTTTTTCTCATGAAGGGATCAAGATGGATCCATAAAAAGTTAAGGTAGTTAAAAGATGGCCTAAACCCATGACTTCAACTAATATTAAGAGCTTCTTGGATTTGGATGGGTATTATAGGAGGTTTATGGAATGTTTTTCTTCTATTACTACTTTATTGACAAGGTTGACTCAGAAGAAGGTTAAGTTTTTATGGTCGAATAGTTATGAGGCTTGTTTCTAGAAGTTGAAGGATATGTTAACTTCTGTGCCAGTTTTGACCTTACCCAAGGGTACTATGACTTTTATTGTACATTATAATGCGTCTCGTGTTGCACGGGTTGTGTGTTGATGCAGCATGGTAAGGTTATGACCTATGCTTCTAGACAGCTTAAGGTTTATGAGAGGAATTTTTTGACTCATGATCTAGAGTTAGATGCTATGGTTTTTGCATTGAAAATTTAGCGCCATTATCTATATGGGGTGGATGTGGTTATTTATTAAGATCATAAGATCTTGGAGTATGTGTTTATGCAAAATGAATTGAATCATAGGCAGATGTGGTAGCTCAAATTACTTAAGGATTAGGATATGAGTTTGCACTATCATCTAGGTAAAGCTAATGTTGTTGATAATGCTCTTAGTAGGTTGTCCATGGGGAGATTATCTCATGTGGATGAGAAGAAAAGAGGGTTGGTGAAGGATATTCACAGACTGAGTAACTTAGAAGTTTGTCTTTTAGACTCTAAATATTGAGGGGTGATTGTACAAAAAGTTGTCAAATCATTTCTTGGTGCTGAGGTAAAGAAGAAGAAGGCTTTGGATCCCATACTTGTGTAGATTAAGGATGACCTGGGTCAACAAATGGTTTTGTTCTTCAAGATTAAGGGAGATGGCATCTTGAGGTATCAAGGAAGATTGTGTGTTTCTAATATTGATGGGTTGTGGAAAAGGATTTTAACTAAGGCTCATGAGTTAAGATATACTACTCATTCGGGTTTGACTAAGATGTACCATGACTTGAACGAAATCTACTAGTGGAACAAAATAAAGATGGATATGGCAAACTTTGTTGCCAAATGTATGGTTTGCCAACAAGTTAAGGTTGATCATTTAAGGCCTGGTGACATGGCTTAAGAGATAGAGTTGCCTATGTAGAAATGGGAGATGATTATTATGGATTTCATTATGGGTCTTCCATGGTCACACAATTAGTATGATCCTATTTGGGTCATTTTGGATAGAATAACTAAGTATGCTCACGTCTTGGCTGTGAGGACTAACTACTCAAGAGAGGATTCTGCCAAGTTATTTATTTAGGAGATTGTAAAGTTGCATGGTGCACCATTATCCATTATTTCTGACCTAGGTATGCAATTTTCTTCTCAATTTTGGCATTTTGATTTCAGAAAGGTTTGGGTACACAGGTGAATCTTAGCACTGCTTTCCACCCTTAAACGGATGGAAAAATAAAGCAAACTATTTAGACTTTAGGGGATATGCTAAGGGCCTATGTGATTGGATTTAAGGGTAGTTGTATTGACCATTTACCTCTTAATTGAATTTGCGTACAACAATAATTATTATTCTAACATTCAAATGGCTAATTTTAAGGCTGTTTATGGTAGGTGGTATAGGTATCCTATTGGATGGTTTGAGGTTGGTGAGACTAGATTGTTTGGTCCTAACTTGGTTCACCAAACCATGAAGAAGGTAAAGGTGATTAGAGAAAGACTTAAGATAGCTCAAAGTTTCCAAAAGTATTATATAGATGTAAGGTGGAGAGACTTGGAGTTTTAAGTAAATGGTTGGGTATTCTTGAAGGTATTTCCTGTAAAAAGTATCATGAGGCTTGGGAAGAAGGGAAAGCTCAGTCATTGTTATGTCAGACTGTATTAGATTTTAAGGAGAATTGAGAATGTCGCGTATGGGTTATATTTTCCTACAAGTTTTGCTTCAATTCATCTTATTTTTCATGTGTCCATGTGAAAAAGTGTATGGGTGATCCTTCCTTGATAGTGCCTATTGAGGATGTTGGTGTTACAGATTCCTTGTCTTATGAGAAAGTCTTGATTGAGATATTAGACAGGCAAGTTTGTATTTTGAGGACCAAGGATATTGCTTTGGTGAAGGTTCATTGGAGCAACCAAAAGGTAGAAGAGGCCACATGGGAAGCTAGGGAAAATATGAATGCCAAATACCCATTTTTGTTCCTAGGGTTGGATGAAAATGCTTAAGGCATGAGTTTTATTTTCCTTTCATCACTTTCTGAGTTGTCATTTGATTCTGGTGTATTGTTGCTAATCTTTTGCTAAAAGTGTCCTAATTAATCATTCAGGAATGAATGATCCTAAGGAGGGATAATATAAGACCCCTTAAAACTTTAACGATTTTATTTTTGACCCTTTCGCGTGCATAATGTTAATTTTTTACTTGAATTATGTTTAGGGGGTGCTAAAAGGGTGTTATAGAAAAGTTTGGATTTCTTGGAAAAGAGTTCGGGGTCATTTTGGGACCTTGAGGTAGTGGGGTTCCACGATAAGGCCGTGTGACAAAGGTTAACCTCCATGATATTGGCATGGCACGGAGGCTAAGCTCGACGATATTGGCATGCCAGTCACTATTTTAATTTCATCCAGGTTTTGTTTTTTCACTTAGGGTGAGGGGCTTTTGGTCTTTTTACCCCTTGTATGACCTTATAACATAATATAACCCCATTCTATTTACTTTTCAATGATCAAATCATTCTCTTTCTCTCTTAAACTCATAAACCTAAGAAAATCCAAGGGTTTTTACAGTGCATTCATTATCTGGTCTCTAAACATTGAATTGTCTTCAATTTCTTGTGTATTTTAGGCATGTTTCTCTTTCCTAAACTTTAATTTTACATTGTGGTATTAATTGAATGGATTTTCATGTGATTTAAGTTATGGGTTTTCAAAATTATGGTGAGGGGTTTTGGTTGTTACTGATTGAATTACTTGTCCCATATTTTAAATTACTTATTCATACTTTAAATTGATGTTTTTGGGACTGAATTAGTGCATTGTTTAAATGATTGGATTGGGGGATATGGGTTTCACCAAATTTAATGAATTTTGGATTGAATTGGAATTAACCTTAACCCACTTTGTGCACTTGATTTTAATTGATTGCCATAATACTTTTGGATTCTTTTTGGTCATAGTCAAGGGCATGTCCCGACTTAGATGTTATTTTGGTTTTAGAGTCTTTCGCAGACAAGTGTGGGTTGGTTGTTGTTTTTATTCTAAGATTTTATTTGAATTATTTATTCATCTCTTATTACTATCTTAATTGTCTTCTGCTTTATTATTATTATTATTATTATTATTATTATTATTATTATTATTATTGTGCTCTTGAGGTTAGGCTAAGAGGGTAGTCTCTGGTCCATGGTGGGCTTTAGATACTATAATACCCCATACTTTAACCTAAATTAAAATCATCCTAAAAATATTAAAGACTTTCTATGAAGATGAATATACTTTCGTACATATGGAATTTTCAAGATTTTGACTTTTTATCATGTGGGAAATTGAATAAGCTTTCCATCGATACCTAATTCATCCAAATCCAACACCCGGGCAAAGAGTTAAAGCTATTTTTAGTAAGATAGTGTACCACCTAGTACTTTAGCGTATCACGGAGCCAGCCAAAATGGCATTTGTCAAAAACCAGTAAGCCTTCGCGATATTAGCATGTTGTGCCAAGGCTCGATTTCAGAATTATCAATTTCTAGTGCACTAACGCGATTTCACCGCATCGCAGTGCCATTCCAGTTCACAACCAAGGCGGCAACGCGATTTTTACCACGTCGCGCCACCAACCTATTTTCTAATTGTCCAATTTCCAGTGAGCTGGTGCGATTTCACTGCATCGTACCGGCATGTAAAATTGGGATTTTTCATGTTCCATCATTTAATTTTAGAGGCTATTTGGTAAATTTTAAAAACCCCAAATCATCCTATACATGACGTTAAACCCTAAAAAAACCTATTATCTTATTTTTACCCACATCTCTCAAGAAATAAATCACTCTCTCTCAAAGATAGAAAACCCTAGCCCCAAGTTTCAAAAGCAAATCTTAAGAATCCCTCCAAAAACTTCAAGCAACTCACAATCAAGGTATGTCAAGTGTTGATTCATGGGTCCCTTTCACCCATGAAGCTCAAGGATCCCTTTTCATTTCAAAGATTGCATATTTAAGAATATTCATGGTTTATTTGAATTGGAATTCATGTTCATGTTGTTGTTGGGTTTTGATCCATGTTATAGACTATTAATTTGAAGAATTGATCTTAGTGTGTGATGATTTATGTGGTATTCATGATAAACCCTTCAATTTGAAAGATGAATTATGTAGCCATGATAATTTGATTTATTGATTATTGTATAACAAAAGCATGCTCCCCATGTGTTTGATAAAATGCCTATGTGAAGAAAATAGTGCCTTCATAGCATGTTATTATGAAATCCCCATTCATGTACAAGTTAGTGCATATAAAGTGATTGATGAAATGCCTTAGTCAGTGAATTATGGATATATATAGCCCTTATTGTGCTTTCAAGATTGCACCATGATTTACTTTTATGCTATCGAGTGCTGGGGGTATTAAATACCCAACAATTTAGCTGTGTTCCTAGAGATAGTGTCATGTTTTCATGATACTCTTAGTCAAGCCATGATCTGTAGAATTATTAGTCTTGTGACTCAGGAAAACTCAGTAAACTAAGTATCAGTCCAGTCTCATTCAGTAATCTCAGTAATCTAAGGAATCTCAGTGATCTAGGTCAGTTATCATGTCTCAGTAGTATTCAGTTCGGGCCTTAGTAAACTCAGTTAGCTAGCAGAACTCAGTAGCATTTTTCCAGTTAGCAGAATTCAGTATTATTCCGTCAGTCAATGGAAATCCAGCAAACTCAATTCAATCTAGTTAATTAGTAAAATCAGTAATAAATTAGTCCAGCCTAGTATGAACTAGGAAATCAGTTCTGTCTCTATTTAGTTGGGAGTAGGATTCAGCACCGAGTGAACCCAGGGATGAGGACACACACTTTCAGGCAGTAGAGGGTGTGATCCTTAGTAGCAATCCCTGTGTTCCAGAACTATGTAGCCAGCGTAGGTTGAAATATACCCCTATGAGTTTACGGACTATACATCTCATTTGAGTTTTCTTTACAGGAGGTGTTGACGGAAGAACTCCCTATCAGAGAGGATTTACTCATAACTTGTCTTTACCCATGGCACGGTACTGACACCCTTCCAGCTGGGGTTACAAGTTGGACCCCACCAATTCAGATTTGGGGCATGTTGGTTAGATGATTACCTCCCACAATTTCAGTTTCAGATTCAGATTTCAGAAAAGAACTCAGTCTTATTCTATAGAAATCAGGACTGTTAGACACTGTCACTCAGCTCAGTATGGAACTCAATTAGTTCAATCAAATTTTAGGACTGTCAGACAAAGTTACTCAGCTCAGTATAGAACTCAGCTAGTTCTATTAAATTTTAGGACTATCAGATATAATCATCCAGCTTTGTATAACACTTAGATCAGTTATTTATAATCAGGACTGTCAAAAACAGTCTTTCAGTTATCAGTTACTAGTAAACTCAAATATCCATAAATCCATATGGTCAGTAGACTCAGTAGTTAGAACTCAGTATTCAGTCCTATCACGACCTCAATTATTGTTACGTATTCATGTATATATTCTTACGTTCATGTATACAATTAGTTAGTATTATTCATGTATATGTACCCTTGGTATTCAGCCTACCTTACTTGTATATCAGTAAATTCAATCGTATTGATGAATTTACGCTATGGTGTTTTCTACCATAGGTTTAGAAGCACGAGCCCCCGAGCATCCTTAGTAGATTAGACATTCAGCAGCCAGATTATCAGTGAGTCCTTATCATTCGAGGATAGCGTGATTATTTAATTACTTTATTATTTCAGTAGTTCAGAGTTAGTTGGGGGCATGTCCCACCAACTCCACAGATTTTAGACAGTTTTGAGGCTTTTAGACTATAGCATGTTTCAGATAGTTTATTTTAGTTTTGGTTATTATTATACCCCATTACAGACATTATTTTATATGCAGTATTAGTTTAATTTTGAACCTTACAGCCTTACATCTTATATTTCACTTATTTACAATATATTATTGAGTGATCAGTTATAGATATCAGTCATGGGTTAGCTTGTGGTCCTTCGGGGTCATGAGTATTGTGTAGCATTCCGGGTACCAAATTCGGGGTGTTACAAACTTGATATCAGAGCCTAAGATTCAACAGTGTTCTCGGAAGTCTAAAAAGTCGCATCTAGTAGAGTCTCGTACTTGGGTGTGTTGTGCACCACACTTATGTGCAAGAGGCTATGAGATGTTTTAGGAACAGTTTCTCTTCCTTCAGTATTCATGTCGTTCCAGTGAGCATAATCTCTAATTATTTTCTCAGTCTAACCCACTTCTTTCTCTTACTTACAGAATATGCCTTCCAAAGGGGCTAGTGAAAGGAAAATCATTAATCAGTCAATACCTCAGCCCGTTCAGGCATATCCCCTGGACAAACATATTTTCTATGAAGAATTCAGGATTGCATTTACTACTCTAGCCAATTCAGTCAAAACTCAGAATGAATGGCCAGCTGCTCTTCCGGCCAACTAAGCGGCAAATTCAGCTGCAGCCAGGATTCAGAACTTCACCTGAATAAATCTTCCCTTATTCTCATATTCTAAGTTCGAAGAGGATCTATAGGAATTCCTCGATCAGGTTCAAAGAGTCACAAACATCATGGACTGACTTCTAGTGAGAGTGCAGAGTTGTCGCTTATCAGCTACAAAATATAGCCCATATGTGGTTTAAATAGTGAAAGGTAGATAGGGGTACAGATGTAGAGCCCATAGAATTAGGGGTGTTCATCGGTCGTTTCGGTTCGGTTTGATGTGTTATTGGTTCGGTTTATCAGTTTTTTGGCTTTTAAATATGAAAAATCAATAACCAACCAATAAGATATTTTTTATCAATTTTCGGTTTATCAGTTTTTTATTGTTAACGATTCTGTTTTTGGTTTAAACAGTAAGAAAAATACTTATAAAATAGAAATAGTAATAACTAAAATAAAAAAACAAAATCTTAGTTACCGGCAAATCCTACATAACAAGTTTTAGTTTACACTTTGATTTCTTATTTCCTTTTTCATCAACAAATGATCCAAAATGATTCCATGCACGAGACCTTTTTTTTCTTTCTTTTGTAACTTCGTTTAGACAGAATGTGTTTGACGTGTAATATTTGAATTAATTCTATGTCACTGTAAAATAGAATTTAGACAATAATCAGACAACAAATCATGAAACACTTTCAAAGTAAACAAAATTAAGAGATTCTTAAAGGGAAACTTGAACAATATTGAAACTGAAATTGATTCGGGTGTTTGTTTCGGGTTGGGTACAGAGAAAAGGATGATAGAGTTGAATAATTATTCACAAGTGACTAACCATTGATAAAATCCTCGCCATCCGTTGACCCTCGCCATTGCCACTGTCGGAGGGCTGGTTGCTCGATACCCTTGTCGTTTCGCCTCTCTAGTTGTTGGTTTAGTCTCTCCAGTTGTCAGTTTAGTCTTAGAGTTCAGTGGTTTACTTTAACTTTTGTTAGTTGTGTGTGACCATCAATATGTCAGCTTTATGAATTATGATTATTTATTTACTAATAAAAATTAGAAATAACTTATAAGTATCCTATATAATATTAATATATAATAAATAATCCAGTTGATTCCAATTGGTATCTTGAGGAGTTTGCAATTATCAGGACCCGAGACTACCCCTTAGTCATAACACTGTGCTTAGAATCACAAGTGATCCCAAGTTAACCCATGTACCGATATACTTCTTGAGCAACTTATATATATATATATATATATATGAGAGAAAGAAAAACTTAAATTTCAAATACTAACTCTGACTGACCATCTATGAAGCCTCTACAATACTGAGTATAGGTAGCTGGGATATGCCTCCAACTATCCCAAATCAATACATAAGGATAGGAAAAAAAATACAATACAAGAACTGCAACTAACTTGAGTCTCCAAAATAAGACAACTTATCACCTGCTGGCTGAAAACTACAATCTATCTGACCCTGGTGTGTGGACTATATCTGGTGCATATATCATGAAGGAATGTAGCCACAAATGCATATATGTGGTCAATACTTTGGAATATACTAAGTATGCGAGACATGCAATAAATAATGGAAATACTTAATATATGCTTTAAAATTGAGGACATTAGCTATTTGCTGAAATATACATTTAAATCATGCCAGTACATAAAAGTTGTAAGACTTTGTGACAGTTCTAAATCATGAGCTGAAAATATTTTTGTAAGTTGTAAAGCAGTAGAAACATGGATGCCATATCTAAATCTCAAATTAAAGCTTAATAGGTTGCAAAATTGTACTGAGGATCATGTATGAATATTAAGCATGAATGCATAAACATGTAAAATGAATGCAAGACGAAGTAAATCCTATACTAAAATAATCTATAAAGCTGACTGACTGAATAGTTGGTAAACTGGATACTTGGTCATGTAAACTTGAACTGATACAACCTAAGTACTGAACTAAAACTATGGGAGCTATCATATAACTGTTGGCCCTAATCTGATATAATTGGGGTCCAACTTGAAACCCTAGTTTGAAGGGTGTTAGTACCTTTCCAGGGGTATCAACACATGGCTGACGATGTGGATCCAACAAAGCTGATGTCTCAAAGGACAAGGGCATCAGTCCCATATTGGCGGGTGAACCCTAAGAGAGTGTTAGTCCTCTAATGGAGGGTGACATCTCATAACCTATGCTAGCTACCTAGTTTTGAAACATAGGGACTTCTTACTAAAGGTCTCAGTCCTCTACTGGTGGGTGAGCCTTTATCCTTAGGTTCGGTCGATTCTAAGTCCTACTCCCAACTGAAAACACTAAAAATTAAGCTAGTACATGTACTGATAACGGATATGCTCAAGTCATGGTATTTTAAAAATAACATTGCATGTAGAATCTGAAGAAATTATGAATATGTAAACTGATGTATTTAGCATGATATCATACTGGTGAGTGCTTATTCTGAAAATGTTATAAATTCCCTGTACAAACATGGTCTGAATAACTAGAAATCTTGAAAATCTGAAACATGCATGACTATCTAGGTATCAGGTGTTCATAACCCACCACCATTGAAAAATACAATTAAATGTGAAAATTTCTAAGTAATGACATGATAAGGAATTTCATGAATTAAATTCAAAAATCTAACGATCGTCAATATAACAAGTTATTATGATTAGGGTACAGAAGAAAATTTGAAATTATGAGAAAACACTTGTTCATGGTTGAATTCAAGAGTTACATAGAGAAATTATGAAATTTATGCTTTTTATCGGACCCTAGTGAATGGAATATGTAAAATTCATAAATAAAAATATAATTTTGGGCATAAGGATGAAAGGAGATCCTCGTTGAATACCCACATACCTGAATTCCTTGTTTCCTTGAATGGAACTTGGATTTTGGGACCTTAGGAGGTGAACTTGGGGAAGAAACCCTTGTTTCTTGTTCTTAAGAGACTGGGAGGAATATGGATCATGTAATTGGGATTATGGGAAGATCAATTCACATTACTAATAGTTATAGGATAGTTTAGGATGTAAATGACATGTTTACCCTTGAAAAACCAAAGAGAAATACGGGTTTTATTGTCTCTGAACAAGATCCATGCCACGATACTTATCGATAAGTATAAGGTCCATCTCACACTACCTATCTTAGAGTGTAAGGTCTATGCAACACTGCTTATCGTGGAGCACATGGTCCGTACCACACTGACATTGCAGACCCTCACTGGTTCTTCATAAAAATGCTCATAACTCTACACTCGGGTATTGGTTAACGAAAACCGAATGTGTTGGAAAGAGGACAAATTTATCTATAATTTGGTGGGTATTAAGATCCAAAATTCCATATATTCCAGAAGTTGTACATTTTCAAAGTTGACCCTGGTAGAATCAAATACCAAAATTTGGGTTGATAACAAAAGCTCTTGACTCAACTTTTCTCTAAGTGTTTCCTATGAATATTTTTCACCTCGATAACACTTTAAACACCAGGTAAAATATCATGAAACTTATATTCATATAAAAATCATGGGATTAGTTTTATACACATAGGAATGACGACTCGAATTCTAGCTCAAAAATGTGAGGTGTTACAACAATTGGAACCTAGTTGATTCCAATTAATAACTATCTATAAAGGTTGATTACTTATGATTGTCATATGAATTATTATGAAATTGATTGGTTGTAACTTTTTTGGCGTAATAGAGTATTTTTTATGATTTGTAATTTCTTGATTAACTCTGGATCTATGATAGATAAATGTTGCAAGTTGTCATGGTTGTCTAATGTGTGATAGAATTTAGCCACAACTATTGCTTGTATTGTTGGTAGTAACCTAAAGTTTTAAATAGGTGAATAATATTAATGCCTTGGTACTTATGTAAATCATATTTGTTGAATTAATTGTAAATTTTGTGAATTGTGAAAGGTCATAACTTGGTTATGTATTAATGGTTAAAGAAAACTTTTGTTATATAATTTAAATGAACCCTATGCTAACTACTAGACAAGATCTTATCATTGGTATAAAATGGTAAGGGAAAAATAGTACAAAATTTTGGAAACTCTGGTTTCAAATAGTAGGTATGTGAACAAGTACCATGGAAAAAGGCCATTGTTGCTTGATAGCGAAAATTGTGGTAGTAAAATTTTATGGTAATTTATGATTGTAACTTAAGAAAAATTTGTTTTGATTTTTAATTTCGTGATGACTTGAAGGTTTTATTGATGATTGGATTTTCTGTTAAGAAAATAAAAGGGTGGATATAGTATCCCTTGACATGAAATTTAAATGTTTGATATAAGTGATGTTGTCTATTTAATCATATATATTTGAACATCGAACTTTATTTTACTTGGTGGTTTTTACTGTTGATTTAGTAACTACTTGCATTGTGATTATAATTCGTAGTTGATAAGGAAATCATAAGATTATGGTGGGACCAACGTCCTTGTAATTATGAAACAATAATTCTAGCTATTTATTGGTAGAAATAGTCACCCATGTATTGATCAATAAATGACTTGTGGTTGGCTGTTTTTTTTTTTTTGACATATCTCAAATGCTTAATATATGAAAATAATTATCGGTTAATAGTATCCCTTGAGAATGACATAACTGAATTGATAGGGTTATTGGAATGAGATGGATTGACTATGATCGATGATCCTTAGTTGTAGGGCCGGTTGACAGAGTAGGGTTACTAGATGTATTCTTGTATATTCATATCTCTCTTATTGATCATGATAATACTTGTTTGTTATTACCCCTTAAGTGTTTGAGGTATGTTGAGTCGGTAATTTTACTAACCTTAATCTAGTTGTGGGGCTAAAAGAGCACAGTTGTCCTTATGTGATAACGGATAAGTCTAGTGTATAAAAATTTAGGTTGGGAGTTAGAATTTCAGGCTAGGCTAGTCTTGAATAAAATTCGGGTGAGGTATGATCTAGGGAAATCAAAAAATGATATTGGTTGATATATAAACTTAACTTGATTTTATGTTAGCTAAAATGATAAGGAATCCATAAGACATTTGAAATCAAATCTAGGCGAGTAGAACTCTTAGTATCAATCTTGACATAAAAAGGTTAGTTTCGAATGTCTTGGATTTAAGGTGTGTTGTGAAAAAGGGGGAGTTTGGAAGAAAATTAGATATTTTGCCTCACCTATGTCGCTATAGTGACATGAATGTCTCTATAATGGCATGCTCTAAAGAAAAAAAATCTTTCTGTAGTGGGATTAATATCGGTATAGTGATTGATCCCATTATGGTGAGATAGGTCACTATAGCAGAACAAATTGTTGTTTTATCAAAAATTTTCCCAAAATATTTCAATATTTCAAAAATCCTTTTGGGGGAAGGGCAAGGGCTATTTGGGGAGTTTTAGTTGATCAATGATAGTGTCACAACATAAAAACTAAGGGACCTGATGATGTCGTGACAAGCCTTGACAAGTAAGTCTATCACTCAAACTAAACAAAAAGGAAAAATAATAACAATAACCCAAAGTAAAGATTCTAGAATGAAGACGAACAACACAATATAATAAAAGCAGAAGTACATAACAAAAGATAGCATACCAAAATTCCAAAACCTGATGTCACAGTGTAAGAACATCACTAGTAAAACTAGAGATCAAAATACATAAGATATCAAAAATAGGAACAACTCTATCTTGGAATGCAAAATAAAGACAGAGTATAAATAAAGAAAGGTAGTAGTAGACTCTAGAAGCAAGAATACAACTTCTACCTCAAATAGCTCAAAAATATCACTCAAAGTCAACCACCGTAGGATGCACTCAAACCTGGATCTGCACCAAAAGAGCATAGTATGAGTGAGTACAATCCTCTTGTACTCAGTAGGTATCATAGGCCGACTGATCTAAGTAGAAAATGAAGCATAAAAAATACACACTATGAGCACGTCACCTGAAATTATAGAATTTTCAAACGATATCCCACATCGTCTTTATTAACAGTTCTATAAAATTCACATACATCATAAAATATGAAAGAGAAATATAACTATAAAAATATCACACATACGAATACAAAGGAAGAAATACTATGATAGGTATCACGCCAAGGAAAATAGACACCATAGAAATGTACAAAGTTAATACAAATGCAATGGTGATGCTGGTGATAATGATAATAATGCCCGAGGTTTTCGCACAACCTTTGTATACACCAATAGATCTAAATATTTCTAAAGTATGACCCATGAGGGGTTCATCAACCCATACACAACCAATATCCAATAGCAATATCCATAACTTCTCTCCGGCACATCCTTCAGTAGAGGGTTTTTAAGATACCATATTTTCTTTCAAAAAAACCTAGTGTTTCTAGTGTTTCCACACTAGTACCAATGTTTCATAAATGAATATGATATAATGACATAATGTTGTAATGATCCTTCAGGTTATTTTTTGTATTTCTACTTATTTTGGCCATTAGATCTTTCCTATAGCTTCTCCATATATTGTATAACTTACTGGGACTGACAGCTCGATTACTAAGCTATTTATTTAGATTTTAGAGTCATTACTCTATTTTAAAGTCTTTGCTAGTTCAAATTGGCTACCGAGAAAAAACTCTTGTAAAACGACCTCATATGCCACTTCTGACTATTTCAACAGCTCCAAAATATAAATTTTAAGCTAGATGGACTCTTGGTTTGGATCCCGAGACACCCAAGATTATTTTGACCTATTTGTTAGAATATTAAGAAAATAGAAAATGGGTGTGGGACCCACTTGTTGTCGAAATAACCTCGAATGAAAATTTAAACTATGACATTGAGTCTAAAACGTCAAATTTGATGAGGTAACAAACTCAATTTTCATATACGGGTTATCAAATGAAGCCCTAGGGCTTGGCGGAGACCCAAAAAATTCCTAGTCATAGTTGTAACTGGGGTTCTCACTAATAACAAGCCAGTGGTGGTGTTCACGATACCCTTGTCAGGCACCAAGTGCCACTATCACAGTACCATGTCAAGATCACGATACCCTTGTTAGGCACCAAGTGAATCTCACTAGCAGCCACCGTATGTGGTGATCGCGAGGTTCAGGTCATGATAGTAATACCCAAACACCTAGAAATGATATAAATACCTCATTTTTAGCCCATTTTGCTCATTCCTTCATCCATTATCTGTGACTAGAATCCTAAATGTTGAGAAAGCTTGGGATTAGAGCCTGTGGGTGATTTTGGGAGCTTAGGAAATAATTGTTTCGTGATTTTTCTTCGAATTTAAGGTATGATTCCTTCTTATTCATGGTGTATTTTATCATTTGTTGTTCAAAAGCCCTATAACTTCGTGACTTGATTTTAGCACCAATGTATATCGGATTCCACCCATTTTAAGGGTAATTACTCCTTGAGCATAAGGGAATATTAGGTTGGATTTGGAAATGCAATTTCCATAAAAGGGACCCATAAGGGATTTTTTGAGTATTTTTGAACCCAAAGCACAACAGTACAATATAGGTATCATCGTTATCGTATTGATAAGTATAATGTGATTTTGATGGCATGACACCTTGTAGAATCTTCTCGAAAAGGAAAGTTGGTGATTTAGTGAATTTTTTAAGCTTTCTTCTGCATCCAGGTAGGCTAGGTTTTCCCTCCTCATAGTTTGAGATAATTCATAGTATATGTATGATATTGTGTTAGATTTGGGATGTGTTTTAGGTGTTGGTGATGAAATTTGAAATACTTAGGTTAGTTGGACGGTTAGGCTATTCAAAAATTATAAATTAGGCATAACTGTCTTAGTTGCTCATGTTTTAGGTAAAACCTCTATGTTAGGGTTGATTATGACTTAGTTTGCATTTAAGATTGAATTTAGATACCTTATCTTAGTTTGTGGTAGAATTTTCTAGGTAATGAATATTGGGGATTTAAAAGTGGGCTCTTCACCCACCTTAGGTCAAGATTTATGTTAGCTATTGGAAACCTTTTTTTTATGCTCATTGTATGTCTTTAAAATGCTTATTGTGATAACATTGAGAAACTTTGGCATTTGATGGTTATGATAGGTTGGTATTGTGTGTTCGTGCTAATTGATTGTGTTAGTGACTAGTGATTATATCATTGATTATGATGGTGGTTATGCTATTGATCCTACTAGTGACTATCTATCCAATTATCCTATTAGTAACTGTCTATTTTCTATTCTATGTTTCTATGTTATGGTGGTACATTATTGATCCATTTTATGCGCTTAGGTAGGATTAAATCTAGTTGGATGAGCGGTTGACCTATGTGGAGGAGCCTGTGCTCATTTTGGCTAGTGATATAAGACTGTTACACGCTAGGGAGATTTTTATAGTTAAGGTTCAGTGGAGGAACATCCTTATAGAGGAGGATACTTGGGAGATCAAGAGAAAGATATGGGCCCAGTATCCTTACCTATTTGAAGCATCACGTACATTCCATCCTTGACTTTCGTGGAAGAAAGTCTTTTTAGTAGTGGATATTGTAATGACTCTTCAGGTCATTTTTCATATCTCTGCTTATTTTTGCTGTTAGAGCTTTCCTATAGCTGCCTCATGTGTTTTATGACTAGTTGGGAATGACATTTCGATTGTCGAACAGTTCTTTTGGTTTTTAGAGCCATTTCCCTAGTTTAAAGTCTTTACTAGTTCAAATTGGCTTCCAGGCAAAAACTCAAGTTAAAAAATCTCGTATACCAGTTTTGAATTTTCTAATAGATTTAGAATGTTTATTTTAGTCTAGGTGTACTCTTGGTTTGGGTCCCAAGGCACCCAGGCACATTTCGCCTTATTGGTTGAGAAGTTAAAAAAATGAAAAATGGGTATGGGACCCATTTTTTGTCAAAATGACATCGAATAAAAATTTTGACTCTGCCATTAAGTCTGAAACATCGAATTTGATAAGTTAGCATAGTCCATATATATGTATGGGATTTGGGATGAATCTCGAGTGCTTGGCAGAGACTTGGAAAATTTCTAGTGTCAGCTGTAATTGGTGTACTTGCTAATAGCAAGCCAGGGGTCGTGATTGCATTACCCTTGACTGGAACCAAGTGTCACAATCATGGTGCCATATTACAATAGTGATTCACACATGTATCTACCATATGTAGCGACTGAGGGTCGTGTCGTGATTTCCATACTAGAACACCTGGAAAGGGTATAAATACTCCATTTTAGCCAATTTTTCCCATTCCTTATCCATTATCTTAAGACTAAAACCCTAAATATTGAGAAAGCTTAGGATTAGAACTTGTGGGTGATTTTGGGATCTTTTGCAACAATTGTTTCATGATTTTCCTTCAAATTTGAGGTAAGATTCATTCTCATTCATGGTGGATTTTCCAATTTTTTGTTCAAAATTCCTAAAACTTGGTGACTTGATTTTAGTATCAATGTAGCATGGTTTCCACCCATTTTTTAGGGTAATTAGTTGTAATACCACGAGAATCGAAACCACTATTAGAACCATTCTTCAAGCTCACGAGAAAAAAATTATAGTTCTTTCGTAGTTTTATGAGTGACTTTGACTTATATTAAGGCCTCAAATAACTCCTAGCTATTAGACGAATCAAAATATCCCTTACCGATTGAGTTCATGAGAAGGATGATGCTATAGTTAACTTTAAATAAGCATATCTTACGTTTTACTAAGAATTTTTTATCTCATGACCCACCAATAAATATATAATTAAATTATACTTCCAACAATACCAATTTCTCCTTAATCAGATATCTGGGTAAAAAGTTATGCCCATTTTACCAGAGAGCTGTCCGACTGCCGAAGTGCGATGACCAGGTTGATGGACCATCAAGCCAGGCCATTAAATTTATGCAGTGAGCTCATTTTCTGGCCATAAACTGATGGATTGAGTCACGGAGAGTCACCCAAATCGTCAAACAAGTCCACACAGCGACGTAATAATGTTTTTAATGAGGTCTTTAGGTCTTTTCCCACCCTTTTAACCCCTAATTCCATGAACTTAAATAACATAAATCCTCATTCATCCGTAACATTAAAATTAGGATTTCTTTCAAGATCATTCCCCAAGAACAAAATTCTAACCCTTCTTCAAGAAAACTCAAGAGTCCAAGCGTCACCATTCAAGAACTTTCAAGAAAAGTTATTGTCCTTCAAGACTTAAACTTTTGAGGTATGTTAAATGTTCATCCATGGCTCCTTTCCCCCCATGGAGTCCAAGAACCCAACTTCAAATTCAAAGTTGTGATTTTTACAAGTTATTGTGATTTTAATCATGAATCCCCATGAATTTTGATTCTATACCATGTTTACATGAAATTGTTGTTGTTATTAATCCCCACATGTTTGAATGGTGTTGTTAGCTGAATTAAACCCTAATTGGTGATTTTAGTAGGGAAATCATGCTATTACTACAAATTTTAAAACTATTCCCATGCTTAGCTTAAACCATGAATTACAAGTGTTTGATGAAATGCTCACAAGATGGAGTTTTGAATAAATTCTTACATATTATGTCCTCAAAGTTTTAGTACAATAATCCTATTATTGTTATCGAGTCCTGGGGGTTTGAATACCCAAAATTTAACTGCTTAACAAGTTTTCAATATTGATAGAATAGTTACAGAATAGTTACGAGCCCTATTATTTCTGTCAATATTTTAAATAGTTAAGCATAACCAGTCTAATATTTTGGGTCTTTCAGTTGGGAGAAGGATTTAGCACCGAGCAAATGAAGGGATGACGGCTTCCCCATTAGTTGGGTAGAGTCGTTAGTAGCAGTCCTTACATTCCAGAACTACAAAGCCAATGTAGGATATTAGGAGTCACCCATCAGTTTTGGCTTGACTATGTCTAGGTGTCACCCGTCAATTTATGCTAGACATCTTGGTTGTTTAGTAGCTTAGTGGATCTACATAGCCATGTGTTAGTACCTGTGGCACGATATTGACACCCTTTCAACTGGGGTCATAGGTTGGACCCCAATTATCTCATTGGGGCATGTTAATTAGATGATAGCTCCCATAGTCTTAGTCCAGTATTCAGCTCAGTAATCAGTTTGAGTTTTGCTGACCATAGTATACAGATATCATTTATCCATTTATCAGTATTTGGTATTTTAGTTTACAGATTATATTCAGAACATGTGTTATGCTTGGTCATGCATTCTCAGTCTTTACAAATTTCATACATTCTACTCGGTACTTCATTCTATTTATTTAGTCAGTTATTACTCCTGCACATAAAACCATACATTTTAGCCTAACCTCGTTTAGCATACCAGTATATTCAAAGTATTGGTTGCATACCCATTTTTTGTACTATGATGTTTAATATAAAAGATTTGGACGCTCAGTTCCATGATCGTGAAAAAACATACTTGATTATCAGCTGTAGTAGTGGTGAGTCCTCATACTTTGAGGACATGGTTTATTTATCTAAGATTACCTTATTAGTTCATTATTTTCTATTCAGTTAGAGTTAGTTGAGGGTTTGTCCCATCAGCTCCATAGTCAGTCAGTAGAGGTTTTTCAGACTAGTACAGATAGTTAGTTTTAGCCGTTATCATTAGTCTTCTTATCAGTGTTATCAGTACTTTTATACAGACATTATCAAAAATATATTTTAAAACCTTATGGTATTTTTCAATTAAATTTCGCATATGATCTTTTGATATCAGATATACTCAATGTTCATGGCAGGTACCACTATCATGGGTTAGCTTAAGGTCACTTGTGACCGTAGGCACTGTGTAGCACCTAGGGTATATTCTCAGGGCATTACAAACTTGGAATCAGAAACTAAGGTTTTAAAGTGTTCTAGGGAGTCTGAAAGTCGCATTGAGTAGAGTCTCTTGAATAGGTGTAAAGCGCGCCACACTTATAGACAAGAGGCTACGAGATATTTTAGGAAATATTTCCCTTTTTTCAGTGTTCATATCATGTGAATGAGCATGATCTCAAGTTAAACTCTCTATCTAATTTAATCTTTCTCTCATTTACAGAATATGCCTCCCAGAAAAACTAATAGAAGAAATGGAAACCAGCTAGCACCTCTGCCCATTCAGAAAGATCCCCTAAATGAGCATGTTTC
This sequence comes from Capsicum annuum, assembly GCF_002878395.1. NCBI lineage: Eukaryota > Viridiplantae > Streptophyta > Magnoliopsida > Solanales > Solanaceae > Capsicum > Capsicum annuum. Next base: position 136,793,572 of record NC_061118.1, read on the forward strand.
TCATGTAGAGTTCAGAGATATATTCGCTACTCTATCTTACTCTGTAGCAACTTAAAATGTTCAACCATCTGTTGTTTAGGCCAGTCGAGTGGCTAATACTACCACAGCTAGGATTCGGGACTTTACCCGAATAAATCCTCCTTCATTTTTAGGATCTAAGTCTGAAGAGGATCCATAGAAATTCCTCGACATGGTGCAGAAGGTAACAAACATTATGGGGGTAACTTCCAGTGAGAGTGTTGAATTGGCTTCTTACTAGCTACAGGATGTAGTGCACACCTGGTTTAAGCAGTGTAAAGGGGATAAAGACATAGATGCAGGGACTATAGAATATGAGGAGTTTGCTACAATCTTCTTAGATAGATTCTTTTTTTTGGAGCTGATGAAAGCTAAAGTGTTAGAGTTTATCAACTTGAAACAGGGCAATATGAGTGTAAAAGAGTATTCCCTCAACTTCACTCAGCTATCCAGGTATGCTCCTCTGGTAGTAGCTGATAATAGGTCTAGGATGAGCAATTTTGTGTCTAGATATTTGATAGTGTGGTCAAGGAGTGTAGGACTTCAAAGTTGATAAAGGAGATAGACCTGTCTAGGTTGATGGTCCATACAGAGTAGATTGAGAAGGAGAAGACTAAAGAGAGAGAGAGAAAAAATAAGAGGGCTAGAATAGACATTTTTAATTTTTCTCAGCTGAGGTTAGAGGGTAGTAATCGTCCTCAGTTTTACCAGAAATCTTTAGTCCTAGCTTCGTCTACAGATAGTTCTCCTATGCCAAAGTTCAGAAATGATAATCATGATAGGGCGCCAGGCTCTAAGTCCTACGGTAGTGTAAACAGTGGTCGTATGAATCCTCTTTGTCAAAAATATGGTAGGAACCATCAGGGAGAATGTAGGGCTGGCAGTGATATATGTTTTCGGTATGGTGAGCCAGGCCATAGGACTTGGGAGTGTAGAGTGGTTGCTCAGAAGGGAAGGGATGTGCACCAACCGGGCCAGTCTTATCGGTTATCATCTCTAGTTGGTTACTTGACTCAGTTGGGCGCCACTTCTAGTGCTACTAGCGACCAGCGTCAGAACAAGCTTTATGCACTTTACTCCAGGAAAGTTCTCCTAATATGACTATCGGTATGTTGCAAGTCTTTCATTTACATGCTAATGCTTTTCTAGATCCCAGAGCTTTTCTTTTATTTGTAACCCCTTATAAAGTAGTCAACTTTGGAATCAGTCCCAAAACGTTAACATATCCCTTTTTAGTATCTACCTCAGTGGGTAAGTCTATCGTAGCCCGATGGGTATACAAGAACTGCCTGGTTATAAAGTCTTAGAAAGTTTCTTCAGTAGACCTCATAGAGTTAGAGATGATGGATTTTGAAATTATTCTTGGCATGGATTGGATCCATACCTGTTATGCTTCAGTGGTTTGCAGAGATAGAGTTGTTCATTTTCAGCTTCCAGATGAACCAGTCCTTGAATGAGGGGTAGTACTACAATGCTTAAAAGTAAACTTGTTTCGTACTTTAGAGCGAGAAAAATGATAGCCAAAGGGCGTATTTACCATCTTGTTTGACTCAAAGACTCTATTTCTTAGACCCCCAGTCTTGAGTAGGTTTTAGTAGTAAGGGAATTTCCAGATATGTTCCCTGAAGATCTTCTCGGAGTTTCTCCTTAAAGGGATATTGACTTTGGAATAGAACTTCTTCCAGATACCCAACCTATCTCTATTCCATCATGCAGAATGGCTCCAGCCAAACTTAAATAGTTGAAATATCTCCTAGATAAGGGATTCATTAGTCCTAGTGTTTCCTTGTGGGACGCACCAGTTCTATTCGTGTGTAAGAAAGACGGTTTTCTTAGAATATGCATCGACTACCATCAGTTGAACAAAGTCACGGGGAGCTTTGAATAAATTCTTACATATCATGTCCTCAAGGTTTTAATATAATCTTTCTATTATTGTTATCGAGTTCTGGGGGTTTGAATACCCAAATTTTAGCTGCTTACCTAGTTTTCAGTATTTATAGAATTGTTAGAGAATAGTTATGAGCCCTATTATTTCAGTCGGTATTTTAAATAGTTAAGCATAGCCAGTCCAATATTCTGGATCTTTCAGTTGGGACTAGGATTTAGCACCGAGCGAATGCAAGGATGAAGACTTCCCCGTCAGTTAGGCAGAGTCATTAGTAGCAGTCTTTGTATTCCAGAACTACGTACCCATCATAGTATATGAGGAGTTACCCATCATTTTAGGATTGACTTTTTGTAGGTGGCACCCATTAGTTTAGGCTTAGCATCCTGGTTGTTTAGTAGTTTAGTGGATCCATGCAACCATGTGTTAGTACTTGTGGCAAGGTACTGACACCCTTTCAACTGAGGTCTCAGGTTAGACCCCAATTATCTTATTGGGGCATGTTGGTTAGATAATAGTATACAGATATCAATTATCCATTTATCAGTATTCAGTATTTTAGTTTACAGATTATATTTAGAACATGTGTTATGCTTGGTAATGCATTCTCAATCTTTACAGATTTCATGCAATCTACTCGATACTTCATGCTATTTATTCAGTCAATTATCACTCCTTCACATGAAACCATACATATTAGACTTACCTCATTTAGCATATCAGTACATTCAAAGTACTGATCGCATACTCATTTCTTGTGCTATAATGTTTAATATCATAGGTTTGAATGATCAGTTCCCTGATCATGCATAGATATACCAGATTATCAGCTGTAGCAGTGGTGAGTCCTCATACTCTGAGGACATGATTTATTTATCTCATTTTACCTTATCAGTTCAGTATTTTCTATTCAATCAGAGTTAGTTGGGGGTTTGTCACATTATCTCCACAGTCAGTTACTAGAGCCTTTTCAAACTAGTACAGACAGTTAGTCAGTATTAGCATTAACATTAGCTATTTTATTAGTGTTATTAGTACTGTTATACAAACATTATCAGGACTATGTTTTAAAACCATATGGCATTTTGTAGTTAATTTTTGCATATGATATTTTGATATCAGATATACTCAGTGCTTAAGGTAGGTACCACTATCATAGGTTAGCTTGAGGTCACTTGTGAATGTAGGCACCGTGTAGCACCCAGGGTTTATTCTCGAGGCGTTACAAACTCCTTGAGAATAAGTGAATGTTGGGTTGGATTCAGAAGTGTTATTTTCGTAAATAGGACCCACATTAGATTTTTTAGTACTTTTGGACCCAAAGAACAATAGTTAAATATGGGTATCATTGTTCTCATATTGAAGAGTATAATTTAATTTTATAGCGTGGTACCTTATGGAAGCTTATCAGAAAGGAAAGTCGGTGATTTAATTGATTCTTCAAGCTTTCTTCGACGTCCAAGTCGGATAGGTTTTCACTCCTTATAGATTGAGATAATTCTTAGTATGTTTATGATATTGTGTTAGATTGGGGATGGTTTTTCGATATTGGTGATGAAATTTGAAATTCTTGGGTTAGATGGACCATATTCGGAAACCATAAATTAGACATAATTGGCTTAGTTGCTTATGTTTTAGGTAAAACCTCTATATTAGGGTTGATTATAGCTTAGTTAAAATCTAAGAGTAGATTTAAGTACTTTAACTTAGTCTGGGTTAGAATTTTCTAGGTCATCAATTTCGGGGATTTAGAAGTGGGCTCTTGACCCACCTTAGGTCAAGATTTGTGGTAGCTATTGAAAACCTTTTTTTAGCTTGTTGTATACTTTGAAATTCTTAATGAGGTAATATTGAAAAACTTGGAAATTTGATAGTTATTATGGGTTGGAATTTTGAGTCCATGCTTGTTGATTATGCTATTGACTAGTGATTATGTCATTTATTATAATGGTGGTTATGTTATTGATCTCGGTAGTGATCATGCTTATTAATTATGATACCAATTATGCTATTGATTATGCTAGTAATTATGTTATTTACTATGATATGATGATAGATGATTATCAGTTCAAGTTTAAATATTCATGATACTATTGATGATATATTTTAACGGTATGAATTCGGATATTGATATGCTATTGATGATATAATTATAATTTTGAGTCTGATATTGATGATATATATACCCAGTTCAAGTTCGGAAGATAATTATGGCATTGCTCATATATATGCATATAAATATACCCAGTTCGAATCTAGATGATGATTATGTTATTGATTACATACTTACCTGTTCAAGTCCAACTATTACTATGATATTTATCATGATATTAATAATATGATATTGATGACTTCGGAGGTGTAATAATTAAGAATAGGGATATTAACTAAGTCTAAAAATTGGGAGATGGTTATAATGAGGTATGGCATAGATAGATTCTAGTTGTATCATGCAAATCGGTAGATAATGGTTGTTCGGATTGTACTATCTTGATTGTACCCTCCAGGCTTATGGGAGCTTGCGTTGGGTTATTTATTTTTCCGTACTTATTGGCTTATGGGGGTCAATTTTGCAGTTATAATTGTGCGTGTTTGATTCTTTATGTTACGCTATTATTTTGGTTATTTACTTATTCATGTATAGTAATGTTGGAGTTATCTCAGGTTCGCTTCCCTACCCTAACTTAGTTATGTTATATCGCATTTTATCATACTTATATCATGATTTAGTTAGTCGGCCCATGATGCCTACTGAGTACCTTTGTTTTTTGGTACTCATACTACACTTCTGTACCTTTTTGGTTCAGATTCGAGTATTAGTTTCTACTATCAATTCAGGGATCGTGCTGTGTTGGATTCTGGAGATAAGGTGAGCTCTTGGAGATGGAGTTTCCTATTTCTTTCTATTTATCTGTCTAGTGTTTATTTTTAAGAAAAGATTGTAATGACTATTTTAGAACTTGAGTTATATTTATAGTATCTCTTTTATAGGCTCTACCAGCTCAGGAATGGTTATCAGTATTATTGGTTACCTCTGGTCTATCTCTATTGCTTTGCTTATTGACATTTCCCAAGCGCACACATAAGTGTACGTGGTCTACTAAGTAATATAGTGGCCTTCAAGAAAGCCGAATATCGATCCAACAGAGACTTGATTTAATGACGATTTAATTTTAGTTCACCGTCTAGATTAATTTAGTGCAAAAGTAACCAAAAAGAGATGTAAATTAAAAATAAAATAAATAATGCGGAAAAATAAATTTTTGGCACAATCAATGGAGAAAAACCCAGGGTTAAAACACTCCGAACAATCATACTATGTTATTAAAATTAATCTGTTAATTCGCTTATCTTGGTTGTTGATTTATAGGGTTAATTGCATGCTCATGGTTTCCCAACCTATAATCTTTTTACCTAATTTGGACATTACAACTAGAGCAGGATGTAATAATCCAATTAAGTTCATTAAAGCTATCGTCCTACGTTTGAATTAAGTAAGACATCTAAGTACAACCCTGTCCTAGACGCTAAGTTTAATTCTTTATTTTATAAAAGAATAAAAACTCAAACTTTGTTTATTTCCATGTTCTATCTACCTATTTCCTCTCTCGAGATCAAAAGGTGAACAATATATATATTTTATGGGTGATCAATCCATAAAAAAATTAAAGCAAGAATAAACAAACAACCAAATATGATAAGTAAAATTAATGAATTTAATCTAAAACAATAGTACTCATGTTATTGATTTTAACTCGAGAGAGAGAAATTTTTAGTCATTAATATTTATAATCATGATCCAAATATTCGAATAAATAATATGAAAAATTAAATACTAAATAAAATATAAAAACTTAATAAACTATGTAGCCGCCTCCGGAGTAAAACTCAAAATTGTGCTTAACCGTGTACTATTCGGGTAAAAATTGTACCAGTTTGTCAAAAGTTGACCAATATATATATTCCTTCACGTTACCAGTTTTTTCGCACTATATATTAAAATATATATTTCCCAAGTTAAAGTCGGATTTGGAAAGGATAGGGCACGGGCCCCAAGACAATCATTCCCTCTTTATTAATTATGCCACATTTTGAATTGAAATGGAAAAGGGTAACACGCCCAGCTGTTATCTGTGCCTTTAATTGTTCTGTATCACTTATTGACCCGACGCGTCGGCGAACTAAAATTTGCGTTCAAAAATTTAATTAAGTGTGAAACATTTTATTTTTTATTCAGGTCATTTATATTGTATTTTAAATAAATTTTAAGTTTTTTTATTATTAATATATCACCGTATTTAGTTCATCAAGCCTCCTACAATATCATACACCATAAATTAAAAATAAAAACAACATAATATTCTTAACAAGAAATAAAAACACAAGCTAAGATAAAGCAAATTTGTAATGCTCTTTCACTTATCATTCCGACTCGTGACTTAAACAAATTAAACTTTATCCATTACAAACAAGTTATTTCACATAAAATTACACTATTAAAATATTTGAAATAAATTAAACACATTAGAATTCATAGAGACTAACTAGACACACACCTAGCTTAAGCTAGTAAAACTAATTTTTCGGGTTGAACTCTAAATGACTCAATTAAGCACAAACTTGTTTAAAAAATACTTTGGACATTGTAAATACACACTTGGACACTTAAATGATTATTTGTATAAATATGAACACGTTAAGCACACGAATTTTTCATCAAAACAAGACGAAATAAATTAGAATAATGATACAAAAGTATATAAAATCATCTTAGATCATCACCCCACACTTAAACTCTTGTTCGTCCTCGAACAACTTTTTACTCTAAGCATAAAAATCTGAGGTGACACTACACTTCTACTAAAATATAGACACTCAAGCTAGTATTATAATGACTACACAGAATGTAAGTTTCTAAACCAAGAACGTTATTTACAATTGAAAGCTCATGAACATTACCCTAAAACATCTTAGCCTCAAGAATTTAGTCACCTAAATGGAAAACTCATACATATTTTTCAATCAAGAACATCATACAAATCACCCACATTCACCAAACATGTGCCCCTCGCAACAAGAGAGCTACCCATAATCACTCACATAAATACAAATTATAATACAATGGGTATAAGACTCAAATTGCACTCACTCTAACAAAGAATGAACAAGTTACACACAATGAACCATAGGCTAAACCTTAGTGTAATGCTCCACTAATAGCCGAATGTAAAGCTTAGGATCAAGTAGGTCTTTTTCGGATTGTAATGTAGGCTAAGAGACGGGTAGAAACTATTTGGAAATAGTGACTAACCTCTATAAGTGCTTTAATACACTACATTATTCAATTAAAATAAATTTTCAACAATTAATTTTTTACCACTTTGTCTACCCCATTCTTTAATTTGCCGATCTCTTTTAAGCATTTTCAGAAACACTTTGTGGACATATAGTTTACTACCACAAGAATCAATTTTTCTCTTTTTTGATAATCATGGTAATATTTATAACAATATTTATATTACAACAAACCACCACACATCAATCATCAACACCAATAACTATTACCTTGGGGCATCAAATTTACCTTTTTCTTCTTATTTATCAAAGTCCTTACTAATTCATTTTTTTGTTAAAGCTCTTAGAAACTTTTTGGATTAAATTATGGTCTATCAAAGAAGGGAATTAGGCTACATATGAAGCTATCAAAGAAAAAGATAAAGGCTCAATGGGGTTTAACTAGGATAATGCATAAGAGTAGGTAAAAAAAAGGTATAAAACAAGGCTATCAAAGAAATGCTTATATCATCTCCTAAATTCATATTCTTTTTTTCGCTTCACACATACACCGAGCAAGTTTTAGACATCACATGCAGCAAGAAATATACAAAAACCTCACACACATATGGCACATGCTCAACTTAATTGGATCATCATATACTCCCAACCAAACAATACCACGAATTTAAAATTAAGCCAACAAGTACAAGAGTCACAAACTTGAGCCTCAGAGTTTCAAAAATAGAAATTCACATCAATCAACATGCTTTTACAAACAACCCACTTGCATCATGTAATAAAAAGTAGCACCAACAAGAATATCTTATTTATTCTTAACCTATAAATTTTTAATTTATGCCAAAATTTAGGAATTTCCCATCACCCCACGCTTAAAAATCTACATTGTCCCCAAAGTAAATTTGAAAGTAAAAAGATAGAAATACTCCCTGAGGATTTTAGGCCTAGCTAGTAGCATCTTTATACATAAAGGAGATCCATGGGACCCCATCCTCAATCTTTGCCATGCTTCAATGCTCAAGATTATGGTACTCAGACTTTCCATTAACCTGTGACTCAATAAAAAATAAAAACTATGTGAAATAAAAATTAAAAAAAATTGTAAAGAAAACATATCTAATTAACTTGGGTTGTCTCCCAAGAAGCGCCTAATTTAGTGTCGCGGCATGACCCATATCAACTCAACCATTTTGCTTCATCCTTTTACTCCCTTTAGAGGACCATTTTTTCATTCGTTTATGACAATTTTTACTTTATAACATGTTGGGAATTGGTGGTTTCATCTTAGGTCGCTTAATCAGGTAATCGAAAGACGTTTTTAGTGATTAAGCACCCCGCACTTATCCCTTTCAAATACATTGATCTTGCATAAATCTTTATATAAGGAATTTTCAATGGGTCCTTGTAAATATAAAATACCACATATTCATCATCTACTCTTATCTTGAGTGTGCCTTCTCTAACATCTATCAAAGAACCTCTGGTCGCTAAGAATGGGCGCCCCAAGATAATTGGTACCTGTTCTTCTGCCATAAAATCAAGAACAAAAAAGTTAGAAGGAATAATAAATTTACCAACCTTTATGAGGACATCCTAAATTATTCCTTTAGGATATGCCACAAAATCGTTTGCTAGATGCAAAGCCACGGTGGTCGATCTAGGATTTTCCAAGCCAAATTTTTAAAATAGAGATAGGGGCATTAAATTTATACTTTCCCTTAAATCACTCAATGCATGAACCTCTTTACTCCCAATTTGAATAGGGATGACAAAATTTCCCTGATCATTTAATTTCTTGAGAATTTTCTATGTTATTATCGCACTACGCCCTTCAATGAGTGTTATAGCTCCCACATCTTGCAATTCCACCTTATTCGCCACCACATCCTTCAAGTACTTTGTATACTTAGGCATACTCTACAGATCATCTAATAAAGGTAGATTAATGTGGAACTCTTTGAATGTGTCAATGAACTTTTTGAATAATGCATCGTCCTTCACTTTTATGAACTTTTGAGGGAAGGGCAATGGAAGGCACTTCTTCACTAGTTCAACAACTTTTTCATTCAAGTACTCAGACTTCCTTGAAGTTTTAGTAACTTTGTCATCTACTTGTTGGGCGACCACATCAGAATCTACCTCTTAATTTATGTTTGAAAGTTCTTCATGAAGCTCTTTACCACTCCTCAAGGTGATTGCCATGACTTCTTTTGGATTTTTTGTATCCACTGGCAAACCACCATATGGTATGGTATTTAACGCGTGTTGTATCTGCCCAACCTGCAACTCTAAATTTCTCTAAGCCACTTTCTAATTCTGAAATTCTGCCCTTTGACTGTTCAGATCTATAATCAATTATGTTTGACCCACTTAGAGTTATTTCATCATCTCTTCTGTATTGCTCGTTGAGTGATTTGATTGGGCCTGTGGCTGTAGGACGTTCCATGACTGATTTGGTGGCTGAGTTTGCCACTTCATGTTGTAGGCATTACCATAATTTGACCTTTGAGCATTGCCTACATACATCACAGACTTCGAATCTGAAGCACATATGGTAGCCTTGGGACCACTATTTCCGCATAACTCACACCAATCTATAGCTTGCTGAATGGCATTGACTGTGGCTGCAAGTTATGTTGCTCTCAACTTCATGCTGCTAAATGTTATGTTGATAAATTCTGCAATACAAAAACCTGAGCTGATAAGGCTGTGAATTAGTCCACCTTCAACACTTCCACAATTATTTTTGTGGAACTTTTAGAATCTGAATGTCATTCTGGATTTTCTTGTGCTATGTGGTTCATCAATGTGTACAACTCATCATAAGTTACCTCCAATGCTTGACCACCTACGGCTGAATCTAGCAAAATTTTCATATTCTGATCAAGAGTTTCTACAAAAGTGTGAGCAAGTACCTCATTCGACTGTTGGTAGTGTGGACAATCCCAAAGAAGGGCCTTGAAGCGTTCCCAAGCATGAAAAAGGTTTTCATCAGGCTTCTATTTGAAGCTCACTATTTCACTACAAAGTCTCGCAGTCTTGCCTGATGGAAAGAATATGATAAGGAACCTTTTGGCTTAGTCGTCCCATGTTATGATTGAATTGGCCGGCTCTGTATTCAACCACCTTTTAGATTCCCCAATAAGTAAATAGGGAAGAGTGTCAACCTCATATAATCTGGAGTCACCCCGATTGGAATGAATATATCTCTAAGCTCAATGAAGATCTGCAAGTGGACTTGTGGATCCTCGTGTGCAACCCTTGCAAACTATCTACTGCTATTAAGAAGCTGCACCATATTATATTTCAACTTGAAATTCCCCCAGCTGTCTTTGAATTGGGGAAGTCAAGTTTGTTGGAAGTGGGACTACAACTTCCCTAACCTTCCTACCAGCTGCTTGTTGTTCAGCCATAGGAACAGTGTTATCGTGGTCTTATTGGAAATGTGTAATTCTGGGGAGAAGGATTGCTTCTCTCCTTTGTTGATGGTAAATTTGCTCAGGTTCGGAGCTTGGTTCTACCAAGTCATGATCCTTTGCCAGCTTTTTACTTTAAAAACCTGTTTCCTGTATAAACAAAATCAAGACCAAGCGTAAAAACACCAAATAAACCTAAAAAAATAAAATTAAAATAAACAGTTGCTAAATAACAAGTCCTCGGTAATGGCGCAAAAAACTTGACAACTCCCAAGCGCACATGCAAGTGTTTGTGGTCTACCAAGTAATATGGTGGCCTTCAAAAAAGCCTAATATTGATCACACAGAGACGGGATTTAACAATGATTTAATTTAAGTTCACCATCAAGATTAATTTAGTGCAAAAGTAACCAAAAAGAGAATTTTGAATTATTTTGTAAATTAAAAATAAAGTAAATAATGTAGAAAAATAAATTCTTGGAAAAATCAGGAGTAAAGCCCAGGGTTAAAGCACTCCGAACAATTATACTATGTTATTGAAATTTGTCCATTAATTCGCTTATCCTGGTTGTTGATTCGTAGGGTTAATTGCATGATCATGGTTTTCCAACTTATAATCTTTTTACCTAATTTGGACATCACAACTGCATCGTTGACCGGGGATATAGTAGTACAATTAAGTTCATTAAAGCTATCATCCTACGTATGAATCAAGTAAGACATCTAAGTACATCCCTGTCCTAGATGGTAAGTTTAATTCTTTATTTTATAAAAGAATAAAAACTCAAACTTTGTTTATTCCCATGTTCTATCTCCCTATTCCTCCTCTCGAGATCAAAGGGTTGACAATATATGTATTTTATGCGTGATCAATTCATAAAATAATTAAAGTAAGAATAAACAAACAACCAAATACGATAAGTAAAATTAACGAATTCAATCCTAAACAATAATACTCATATTCTTGACTTTAACCCCAGAGACGGGGTTTTAGCCATTAATATTCATAATCATAATTTAAATATTAAAATAAAAAATCTAATAAACTGTGTAGCCGCCTCCGTAATAAAACTGTGCTTAACCGTGTACTATCCGTGCTAAAGTTGTTCCAGTTTGTCAAAAGTTGACCAATATATATACTCCTTCATGTGACCATTTTTTTTGCACTATATATTAAAATATATATTTCCAAAGTTATAGTGGGATTTTGAAAGAAAGGGCACGGGCCCCAAGACAATCATTCCCTCTTAATTAATTATGCCACATTTTGAATTGAAATGGGGAAGGGTAATTGTTGTGTATCACTTGCTGATGCGACGGGTTGCTCAATGCGTTGGCACATCGATGCCACGCATTAATTTTGGATCGCCTCACTGAAATTTGCGTTTAAAAATTATGTTAGGTGTGGAACGCTCTATTTTTTTCTCATGCCTTTTGTAGTATTTTTTCAATGAATTTTGAAATTTTTTATTATCAATATATCACCGTATTTAGTTAATAAAGTCTCCTACAATATCATATACCACAAATAAAAGATCAAATCAACACAATATTCTTAACAACAAAACAAAACACAAGCTAAGATAAGGCAAATTCGCAATGCTCTTCCACTTATCATTACGACTCTTGACTTAAACAAATTAAACTTTATCCCTTACAAACAAGTTATTCCACATAAAATTACACCAATAATATATTTGGAATAAATTAAACACATTAGAATCTACCGAGACCAACTAGACACACATCTATCTCAAGCTAGTAAAACTAGTTTTTCGGGTTGAACTCTAAAAGACTCAATTAAGGACAAAATTTTTTAAAAAATACTTTGGACATTGTAAATACACACATGGACACTTAAATGCTTATTTATATCAATATGAACACATTAAGCACACGAATTGCTCTTCAAAACAAGACGAAATAATCTAAATAATGATGCAAAAATGTATAAATCACCTAAGATCATCACCCCACACTTAAACTTTTGTTCATCCTCGAATAACTCTTTACTCTAAGCATAAAAATATGAGGTGACGCTACACTTCTACTAAAATAAAGACACTCAAGCTATTACAATAATAACTACATAGAATGCAAGTTTCTACACAAAGCATGTTATTTACACAATTGAAAGCTCATGAACACTACTCTAAAACATCTTAGCCTCAAGAATTTACTCACCTATATGGCAAACTCATGCATATTTTTCATTCAAGATCAACATACAAATCACCCACATTCATTAAACATGTGCCTCTCGCAACAACAGAGTAACCCATAATCACTCACATAAATGCAAATTATTACACAAAACAAACACCAAAACAGTTCACAAGTTGGAAGAACCAAGGACCCTTTTGGTGACCTCTCTCGGAGTCAGTACACAATAACAATACAAGCACGATAACAACAAGATTCTAAGGTGTTCAACACCTATAATCAGCGAGCCAAAAACTAAGATTACAACATGATAACAAGAACAAAAATGACATATCAAGGTCTCGGGTTTGAACACCCAAAACCGATAATGAACACAACAACAACAATAAGATAGAATGATAGATAATTTGACACACAATGCACAAACACTATGAACCAAAGTGTATATTGAACACTAAGACCCAAGAATTCATACAAATAATAACAAGTTATTACGGTGACCTCAAGGGAATGGAATCCCCAAGCAACCAACGTTTTAAAATAAGCAACCAACACAAGTGATTCCACACTTGTCACAGGTGATATCCACACTTGTATGAACACTCTCAAGAGCTCTCAAAATATTATCAAAGTTATGAGAACATGACCTAATATGTTCTATTTATAGCATAGGTTACAACTTATTACAAAATGACTAAAATGCCCTTAATAAGCCAACACTCCAAAGCTTGTTCCATTAGTTGGCGAATAACCCGAGCACGAGTTCTTTATGTATTGATCCACAACAACGATTGTACTCGTATCATCCTCCCCATCTTGAAAAAGGATTCGACCTCGAATCCAAACCTTCAAAATAATAAAGGAGACAAAAGAAGACATATTACTCATGACTTGAGGGTTAAAGTTAGCATAATCAACAAAAAAATATCAAACCACGAGTGTACATTCTATACATGCCGTGGGAACTTAGGGAATAGAATACCCTTCTAAGCACCAAAAGAAATACTTGTCTATCTACCTAAGCATGACAAGAAACAAGACAAAAAGAAAAGTGTGCTTCCTTGGAGAAAGGACCATAGTGTACTCTCGGGTTCTTCATCATCAAGAGGTCAAAGTGGAATCAAGACCTCACCTTCTTCAGGCCAAAAATCATCATGAGGTGTTCTCCTCATCAATCTGCAAGGCACATTAACTTTCCCTTCTTCCACCACCCTCTCGGGTTCACCATTATCTCCATCATCCTCTTGAGGGGTTCCTTCACTAATATCATTTTTGGTCACTTTATCCCCAAAAAAATAAGGATCACCCTCCACTAGTACAATGTTTCTTCGGTTTGGGCACTCGCTAGCTTTGTGACCCCAACCTTGACATTTAAAATAAACGATACCCTTAGGATTAGGAGTGGAAGAATTAGTACCTTCAAGCCATGGATACCTTTAGATTGTTTTATTAAATGGTTTCTTCTCTAAGGGCTTGTAGGACTTGTTCCACCCAAAGTTCTTCTTAGCATGATTGTTTTTTTCAACTTCAATGGCCGCTTCTACAAGGTCCTCAATTCGGTCAAACTTGTGGACAACTAATTGAGAAACAACTTCATAGCACAAGCCACCCTTGAACCGAGCTAGGCAATGATTTGGAGGTTAGACTATGTCAAGACGTAGGATTAAGTTTTGAAACTCATCATAATACTCCTCCACACTTCTATCTCCTTGCCTCAAGTTGTAGAGCTTTGTTAGTTGCTCTTATTTGTACCTTTATGTGACATATCTCTCCCTCATAAGAGCTTTCAATTCATCCAAATCCGAAAGGTCAAGATTGTCATTCCTTTCCCATTGCAACCGCTTTGTCTCCCAAAATTGAGCAATGGCATGTGTGGCTTCCTTTTGGGAAGTTAAATCGTTGAGTTGGAAAATCCGATTACATTATAACTACCAATCAAGATAGAGAGATGAGTCACTAGTCCCTTTGAAAGAAAGGAGAGTGATCTTAATGGAATTTAGGCCCATGTCTCTACCCAGATTGCCTCCTTAGTCCACTAGACCTTCTTGAACAAGAGGTTGGTGTCCCAAGTTGCACCTTCCATAAGGAGCCGGTCCAACTCTTCCCCCTCGGCCTCTATGTCCCCCGTCATAAGCTCTTCTTCTATTGCACACAAACTCCATAAATAGAGTTGTTTCATCTAACCCCTTACCTCCATAAAGACCCTTACCTTCTACATCATCAATTTGGATTGGTTGGTTTTGGTTTAGTGGTGCTCTCTACATGTCAAGGGGGTCTCATATTTGGGAAGCTTCTTGATGGAATTGGCTTTGGTTGTTTGGATAAGTAGGGACTTGGTTTATGGGTTCATGGATTGGTACAGATGGATTGAGCAATTGGGAAAGTGTATCCAGGGTGGTAGCATGTCCGCTAGTCGAGGCGTGGTAGTGTTTCGGACTTGATTGGTTAGAATCTAAACGAACTTCCAATGTATCTGTTCTCCTTGAAAAGGAACAATCCATCCCATCCATCCTTCCCTCCATTATCTCCATTTGACCACTAAGATCATGTTTCATACTCATTATGGCCACCAATAAAGCATCCATGGTTACCTCTCTTGAGGCTCTTGGACTACCTTCACCCGAAGCCATCGTACCTAATAAGAAACACTAAACAAAACACAAACAATAAAAAGTTAAGGTTAGCAAAAAGCACCCTCACTAACTCGTAAGCTCACACTTTTTCAAGTATCACTCAGTTGGTGTCACAAGTGTTGGTACACCATTTTTACTCTAATGAAGTTACTTGATCCCGCTTTCGGCTTAAGGTTGGAATGGATTTTTGTTTGCAATGACTCAAAACAAATTTGTACGTACTTGAATCAAAAGGCTACAATAAGTCTTTGAAAAGATAAAAGCACACAAAGAAACATAGACATGAATAAACGAACCCAAAACTAATTTACAACCTAGTAGACAATTACTAGTTTGTTAATTAGCAATAGAATCAACAAAATGCAACTAAGAAACAAAGATTAGAAACTAAGAAATCAAAAAATTCGAGCTTACTTATTCTGCGTGAACAGTAAAATGTGATGATGTGGCAGCCACATAATTGGTCACGGTCCCACAAAACTTTTTTAATCACCAATTTGAAGCTTTTGTCTTGATACAATTTGGAACGGATGAGTTTCTCTTTTGGTGGAAAATTTCAAGTCTTAGAATTTTTTTTCAAATTCCAACTCAAAAAGTGAGACTTGACTTTACTATTCCCAAAAAACAAGGTCCTTGAAATATGGAAGTGGTTGACAAGTCTTTGAAGTGATGTGTTCACGTCTCTTCACCTACAACTTTTCAAATTTATCTTACACCTTTTTTGGATCTATGTTATACTTTATATTGTTTAAGAGATGCCAGAGGTGAAGAACAACTAGATCTCAACAACAATTTCTCAAAAATACCACCAACATTCACCTCCAAGTCCACAACAATTGCAACACACGGCCAAGATCAACAATATTAGCGACATAAGCTCAAACCTTTAGATCTAGACACTTGCGTGTTGATGAGAATGAAATCAAAACTATAAATAATCTAAACAAACAAAAAACAACAAGATCTAGTCATAAAGAAACATGCCTTAGCCAAGAACAAGAAGAACTTCTACACTTCCCTTTTTTTTTCAACTCTCAAGCCCAAGATTGATATTGGTAAAATAAAATCAAAGATGACTTTGATATCAAATGATACAAGATCGACAAAGGAGACACAAAACAAACACCAAAACATTCCACAAGTTGGAAGAACCAAGGACACCTTTGGTGACTTCTCTCGGATTCACTACACAATAACAATACAAGCACGATAACAACAAGATTCTAAGGTGTTCAACACCAATAATCAGTGAGCTACAAACTAAGATTACAACACAATAACAAGAACAAAAATAACACAACAAGGTCTCGAGTTTGGACACCCAAAACCGGTAATGTACACAACAACAATAATAAGATAGAATGATAGATAACTTGACACATAATGCACAAACACTATGAACCAAAGTGTATATTGAACACTAAGACCCAAGAATTCATACAAATAACCTCAAGTTCTTACAGTGACCTCAAGGGAACAGAATCCCCAAGAAACCAATGTTTCAAAACAAGCAACCAACATAAGTGATTCCACACTTGTCACAGGTGATATCCACACTTGTATCAACACTCTCAAAAAGCTCTCAAAATATCATCAAAGTTATGAGAAAATGACCTAATATGTTCTATATATAGCCTAGGTTACAACTTATTATAAAATAACTAAAATGCCCTTAATGAGCCAACACTCCAAAGCTTGTTCCATTAGTTGGCCAGTCACCCGAGCACGAGTTCTTTACGTATTGATCCACAATCAAGATCGTACTCATATCAACTAAATGGCAAACTCATGCATATTTTTCAATCAAGAACATCATACAACTCACCCACATTAATCAAACATATGCCCCTCTCAATAAGAGAGTTACTCATAATCACTCACATAAATGCAAATTATAACACAATGGGTACAAGAATCAAATTACGCTCACTCTCACATTAAATTCACAAGTTACACACAATGAACCATAGGCTTTCCCTTAGTGTAATGCTCCATTAATAGTCGAATGTAAAGCTTAGGATCAAGTAGGTCTTTTGTGGGCTATAATGTAGGCTAAGGGACGGGTAAGAACTATTTGAAAATAGTGACTAACCTCTTTAAGGGCTATAATACACTACATTATTCAATTAAAGTCAATTTTTGAAAACCAATTTTCACCACTTTGTCAACCCCACTCTTTTATTTTTCCACATCTCTTTTAAGCATTTTCACAAACACTTGGTGGAAACATAGTTTACTACCACAAGAATCAATTTTTCTTTTTTTTTTTTCACAATCATGGCAATATTTCTAACAATATTTATATAACACTAAACCACCACACATCAATTATCAACACCAATAACTATTACCTTGGAGCATCAAATTCACCTTTTCTTTTTATTTCTCAAACTCCTTACTAATTCATTTTTTTATTAAAGCACTTTGTAGCTTTTTGGATCAAATTATGGTCTATCAAAAAAGGAAATTAAGCTACATATGAAGCTATCAAAGAAAATGTTAAAGGATCAATGGGGTTTAACTAAGATAATGCATAAGGGTAGGTAAAAAGAAGGTATAAAACATAGCTATCAAAGAAATGCACTTATCATGTCCCAAACCCACATTCCTTATTTCACTTCACACACACACCGGGCAAGTTCTAGACATCACATGCAGCAAGAAATATACAAAAACCTCACACACACATGGTACATGCTCAACTCAATAGGATCATCATAGACTCCCAACCAAACAATACCATGAATTCAAAATTAATCCAACAAGTACAAGAGTCATAAACTTGAGCCTAGGCTTTTTAAAAATAGCAATTCACATCAATCAACATGCTTTTACAAACAACCCACTTGCATCATGTAATAAAAAATAGCACCAACAAGAATATCTTACTTAAACCTAACCTAAATTTTTTTAAATTGAGCCAAAATTTGAGAATTTTGCTATCACCCCACACTTAAAAATCTAATTTGCCCCCAAAGTGAATTTAAAAGTAAAAAGATAGAAATACTTCCTGATTATGGTACCCTATACTCAATCTTTTCCATGCTTCAATGCTCAAGATTATGGTACTCAAACTTCCCATTAACCTGTGACTCAACTAAAAATAAAAACTACGTGAAATAAAAACTAAAAAAAACTAAAAAGAAAACATACCTAATTAACTTGGGTTGCCTCCCAAGAAGCGCCTAATTTAGTGTCGCGACACGACCCATATCAACTCAACCATATTTCTTCACCCTTTTACTCCCTTTCGGGATCCATTTTGTCATTCATTTCTAACCTTTTAACATATTGGAAATTGGGGGTTTCATCTTAGGCCGCTCAATCAGGTAGTTGAAAGAGGTTTTCAGTGGCTTAGGCACCCCACCTTATCCTTTTCCAACACATTAATCATGCATTAACCTTTATATAAGGGATTTTCATTGGGGGACTTGTAAATATCAAATACCATTTCTTCATCATCTACCCTCATCTTGAGTATGCCTTCTCTAACATTAATCAAAGCACCTCCAGTCACTAAGAATGGTCACCCCAAGATAATTGGTATATGTTCGTCTACCAGAAAATCAAGAACAAATAAGTAAGCAGGAATAATAAATTTATCAACCTTTATGAGGACATCCTCAATTATTCCTTCTGGATATGCCATAGAGCGTCTGCTAGCTGCAAAAACATGGTGGTCAATCTAGGATTTCCCAAGCCTAATTTTTCAAATAGAGATAGGGGCATCAAATTCATACATGCCCCTAAATCACTCTATGCATGAACCTCTTTACTCCCAATTTGAATAAGGATGACAAACTTCCCCTGATCTTTCAATTTCTTGGGAATTTTTTGTGTGATTACCCCACTACACTATTCAGTGAGTGTTATAGATCCCACATCTTACAATTTCACCTTTTTTACCATCACATCCCTCAAGTACTTTGCATACCTAGGCATACTTTACAGAACATCTAGCAAATGTAGATTAATATGCAACTCTTTAAATGTGTCAATGAACTTTTTGAATAATGCATCCTCCTTCGCTTTTATGTACTTTTGAGAGAAGGGCATTGGCAGCCACTATTTCACTGGTTCAACAACTTTTTCATTCAAGTACTCAGACTTTCTTAAATTTTCAGCAACTTTGTTATTTACTTGTTAGGTGACCACATCAGCATCTACCTCCTTAGTTGCCTTTGGAGGTTCTTCGTGAAGCTCTTTACCACCCCTCAAGGTGATTACCATAACTTATTTTAGATTTTCTGTATCTGCTGGTGAACCACCATATGGTATGGTATTTAACGCTTACTGTATCTGCCCAACCTGCAACTCTAAATTTCTCTAAGCCACTTTTGATTTTGTAATTCCATCCTTTGACTATTCAGATCTGCAATCAACTATGTTTTACCCGCTAAGAGTTGTTTTATCATCTCTTCTATGTTGCTCATTGACTGATTCGATTGGGTCTGTGGTTGTGGGGTTCTATGACTGATTTGGTGGCTGATTTTTCCACTTTATTTTATAGGCATTACCATAATTTGGCCTTTGAGTATTGCCTATATACATCATAGACTACAGATTTAAAGACACATGGTAGCCTCATGACCACTATTTTTGCTTACTCCAAACCAACCTGCAGCTTATTGAATGACTTTGACTGTGGCTGCAGGTTGTGTTGCTCATAACTTCATGTTACTGAATGTTATGTTTATCAAATTCTATAATACAGAAACCTGAGGTGATAAGGCTGTGAATCGGTCCACCTCCAGCACTCTTGTAATTCTTTTCGTGGCTCTTCTAGAATATGAATGCCACTCTGGATTTCCTTGTGCTATTCGATTCAGCAATGTGTACAACTCATCATAAGGTATCTCCAATGCTTGACCACCTGCGACTGAATCTAGGGAAATCTTTGTATTGTGATCAAGAGCTTCTACAAAAGTGTGAGCAAGTCCCTCATTCGACTGTTGATGGTGTGGACAATCCCGAAGAAGTTCCTTGAAGTATTCCCAAGCATGATAAAGGTTTTCATCAGGCTTCTATTTCAAGCTCACTATTTTAATGCGAGGTCTCGCAGTCTTTCCTGATGGAAAAAATTTTGATGAGGAACCTTCTGGCTAAGTCTTCCCATGTTGTGATTGAATTGGCCAGCTCTGTATTGAACCATCTTTTAGCTTCCCCAATAAGTGAATAGGGGAAGAGTGTCAGCCTCACATAACCTGAAGTCACCCAGATTTGAGTAAATATATCTGTAAGCTCAAAGAAGGTCTGCAAGTGGACTTGTGGATCCTCGTATGAATGCCCTACAAAATGTCCACTGCTAATAAGAAGGTGCACCATAGTGTATTTCAACTCAAAATTCCCCCAGCTATCGGTCTTTGAATTAGGGAAGTCAAGTTTGTTGGAAGTGGGACTGCCACTTTCCTAACTTTCCTACCAGCTGTTTGTTGTTCATCCATAGGAACAATGTTATCTTGGTCTTATTGGAATTGAGGAATTTTGGGGAGAAGGATTGCTTCTCTTCTTCGTTGATAGTAAAGTTGCTTAGGTTCAGAGCTTAATTCAACCAAGTCATGATCCCTTGCCAGCTTTCTACTTTGAAAACCTATTTCCTGCAAAAACAAAACCAAGACCAAGCGTAAAACACTAAATAAATCTAAGAAAATAAAACTAAAATAAATAGTTGCTAAATAACAAGTCCCCGGCAACAGAGCCAAAAACTTGACAACGCCCAAGCGCACACATAAGTGTACGTGGTCTACCAAGTAATATAGTGGCCTTCAAGAAAGCCGAATGTCGATCCCACAAAGACTTGATTTAACAACAATTTAATATTAGTTCACCGTCTAGATTAATTTAGTGCAAAAGTAACCATAAAGAAACTTCTGAATTATTTTGTAAATTAAAAATAAAATAAATAATGCAGAAATAAATTCTTGGAACAATCAATGGAGAAAAGCCCAGGGTTAAAGCACTCTGAATAAACATACTTTGTTATTGAAATTAATCCGTTAATTCACTTATCTTGGTTGTTGATTCGTAGGATAAATTGCATTATCATGGTTTCCCAACCTATAATCTTTTTACCTAATTTGGACATTACAACTACATTGTTGAGTGGGAATGTAATAGTCCAATTAAGTAATTAAAGCTATCATCCTACATTTGAATCAAGTAAGGCATCTAAGTAGATCCCTGTCCTAGATGCTAAGTTTAATTCTTTATTTTATAAAAGAATAAAAATCCAAACTTTATTTATTTCTATGTTCTATCTCCCTAATCCCTCTCCTGAGATAAAAAAATTTATAATATATGTATTTTATGGGTGATCAATCCATAAAATAATTAAAGCAAGAATAAACAAACATCTAAATTTGATATGTAAAATTAACGAATTTAATCCAAAATAATAATACTCATATTCTTAACTTTAACCCCAGAGAGAGAGTTTTTAATCGCTAATATTTATAATCACGATCCAAATATTTGAATACATGAGATTAAAAATTAAAGATTAAATAAAATATAAAAACCTAATAAACTTTGTAGCCGCCTCCTTAATAAAACTCAAAACTATGCTTATATATACAAACCAATATATACTCCTGCACGTGACCAGAATTTTTGGACTATATATTAAAATATATATATCTCCCAAGTTATAGTGGGATTTGGAAAGGAAAGGGCAAGGGCTCCAAGACAATCATTACCTCTTTATTAATTATGCCACATTTTGAATTGAAATGGGAAAGGATAAAACACCCAGCAATTGTCGGCGCCTTTAATTGTCGTGTATCACTTATTGATGCGACACGCTTCTCAACACGTTGGCACATTGATGTGACATGTTGACTTCGCATCGTCTCACTGAAATTTATGTTAAAAAATTTAGTTAAGTGTGGAACGTTCTATTCTTTGCTCATGCCTTTTGTAGTGTATTTTTAATGAATTTTGAGCCTTTTTATCATCAATATATCACCGTATTTAGTTTACAAGACTCCTACAATATCATACACCACAAATTAAAGATCAAAATAACACAATATTCTTAACAATAAATCAAAACACAACCTAATATAAGGCAAATTCGCAATGCTCTTCCACTTATCAATCCGACTCTTGACTTAAACAAATTAAACTTTACCCATTACAAACAAGTTATTCCACTTAAAATTACACCATTAAAATATTTAAAATAAATTAAACTCATTATAATCCACCGAGACCAACTATACACACATCTAGCTCATGCTAGTAAAACTAGTTTTTCGGGTTAAATTCTAAATGACTCAATTAAGCACAAACTTGTTTAAAAATACTTTGGACATTGTAAATACACACTTGGACACTTAAATGTTTATTTATATCAATATGAACACGTTAAGAACACGAATTGCTCTTTAATACAAGGCAAAGTAAGCTAGAATAATGATACAAAAGTGTATAAAATCACCTCAGATCACTTACATATAAGTTACAATTTCAATTTCTCTCTTTTGGATGCTTTCAACCAAGTGAACCCATTGCATTTAGCACCGAGTTATGTTTTGGCTTACCTATTGGTGGGATAAAGTAGGTGCCATCATGACTCGTAAATCGACTCATGACAAATGCGCATAACCAACAAGAATAAGAAATTCCATATCCAACCAATATACCAACCAAGTGACCAAATAGTCCACCCAACATTTCCAACCATCCAAGAAATCCGACATGAACCACATGCCACAAGAGTAAAATAAATCAAAATATGCCATTGATACCACATTAGGCTTTTTCATTAAACAAGATACAACTAATTCCACATACATAAGGCCAATATTATCAATAAGACCCCACATGATCACACATATGAAATAATGTTCCAATTTCACCAAGTAACATCAATATAAACCCCCAAATGGGCACAACACAATAATATAGCCTTTTTCAAGATTAGTTCCCACACCCTTAACATGATTTTGTACCAAAATTAACTAATTAACCCAGTCTGAAGAAAGTTAAGACATAACCTACCTTGAATGTTAGAAATCAATCTGAAAGACTTCAATCTGAAGAATTACTCCTCACGAACGAAATTAGAATCAACTAATTCATACAAATATAGAATCTATGCATCAAAAAATAGTTAACATACCAATATTACCTATTTTTGTATCGGCATCAAAACGGACCCTTGAAATGAGTTTTCAAAAAAGAAGGATAAAATCATAATTTTATTTTTGAAACATGTTGTCCATATTTATAGGAGTCTACATCTGAAAACTCGAGCAAAAATGAGTTAAAATGAAGTTCCAATTGTAGAAAAATCATGCTTAAGCTTTACCGGCAAAAATCCTCAAAATTTATTTTAAAATCAAGAATTAAAGTTGTTTTGAAGATGAAATCAAAAGAAAAGTGATAATTGTAAGATTAGAAACTCACCCAAGTATAAACGAGTTAAAATCGAGATTTAAATCAAAGAATTATAATTTTTAGACCTTATGGGCCAAAATCCCCAATTTCTACCTTTTTAATTTGTGTTTAAGCAAGAATTACATGATAAAATTTGGAGAAAATAGTTGAAATAGGTGTTATAGAGATTATCCAAGATTAAAAGTGGAAGAAATTGCTAAGAATTATGAAACCCTAAGCTCCAAGTCTAAAAAATGGTGAAACATGAGTATATAAAGGGCACAAGCATCGCATACTTGATCACTGCATCACGTACGTAGTACCTGGCCTGAGGAAAGGTATCGTATATGCAAACCTATCGTCACATACATGAGTCTCGCAATAGCGACTAAGATTTCACTTATGCAACACTTGCATCTAGTCAGCAAAGTCGCGCAAGCGATCAATCCTTCGCGAACGCGGATGCACCAGCTGAGTGGTGCACCAGCTGGAGACTTGGAGAATTTTAAGTCTCTATAGACCCCTTAAGATTCATCCAAAATTTCATGAACACAAACAAACTATGCTACCCTATCAAAATCCAACACTACAGATTTAATGGCGATATCAAATTTTTTTAGAAACATCATTTGCCCAAAGTTGACCCATAAAATTCAATTTCACAATTTTATGAACCGAGGGTCTAAATGAGATATAAGAGCCATAAAATTATACAAACCATGTTACCAACCTAAAATTAACATTCTGGCATAGTATGTTTTGCCATCCGATACATAGCATGTTGACCAAAGTCAAATCAGGCTTTTCAAGCCACCAAATATCATAATTTTACATAAATTACATTGCAATGCATTAGGAACCATGCAAGTATCCTTATACCCCAAAAATACAACAAGACAACCATAGGGATGGTTAAAATGGTCAAATCACACTAAATGAATATTTCACATAAATCATCACTAAGTAGGTCGATACATCATCCACCACTACAAATCTAGTTCGTCCTTGATGAGTGGTGATTTTAACACTCACTCGTAGTCAATATTCATACACATTACCTTATTTTAAATGAAAAAATGAGACATAGTTGTGATTAAATGCGCTAATATCCACTCTTTGCAGGCATAGAAGTAAAGGGATGAAAAAATGTGGAATAGAGCTCAAAATGATCAAAAAGAAAGAATGAAAGCAAAACTGAAGACCTGGAAAACAAAGGACTCAATTACTGTGGTCATGGTCTGCTGACTGTGATCGCGGTATTTAAGTAGGGTCAATACATCATGGTCACGTTTATGTATCACGGACGTAGAAGCTGCGAGCGCGGCCATGCTGGCACGATCACGGCTTAGCAAAAGAGTTTAGCCTAACGGTAAGTCTAGAAATGTACGTGGATAATCCCAATTTTGGAAAAAAAGATACAAACTCTTGATGGAGAAATCATATTCTATCTTCCCAATATTTTATGTTTTAGCTCTTGACTCCATAACCTCTATTTTTTTAGAAAAAAATCTTATGCAAATTTTGGATGAAGAATACATTGGAGACTTTCAAAGTGGAAGATTTGCTCACTACCATTGTTGATATTGTGGAAGATCCAATTTTGAAGTAACATTCGTTTAAATCTTCAACAATTCATTCAATGGGGATTATGGGTATATCTATGTTTATTTATCTTATGTTTAGCTAAATCTTTCTCTTGGGGTTATGTGTGAATAGGGGTTAAAGTGTGAATGGGTTGTTATTGTTAGCATCTATTTGGTAATTCATATTTATGGGTTTTCTCATTGCTATGCTAATTTGGTTGGGATTTGATGGGTGAAAGCCCTGAATACCCACATGGGTTTGATCACTGAAAGCTCCAAGCTATAGAAAGATTAAGACTATTTTTGAAAGAAGGGTTTTGAATGATGTGTAGGAATCCATATCATCCTTGAAAAAGGGATGTGGAAACTAAAACAATGATAAACAATTATGTGTGTAGTTTGCTAAATTTTCACTATCTTAGACATAAGGGTGAATGTGAGGTTGACTATACCATGGGTATCATCCTAGAAATAGGGATGCCTAGCTTGAGGTTGTGGTTACAAATTATTGAACACACCTATTAGGTACTTGAAAGAATCAATGAGTGAAAGTTTGGTGTTTTGTTGAAAGGCTAGCATCAAAATCTATAACCAAGCCTACCCATATTTAACTTACTAAATTGATGTTGATTATTAACTCCCATATGTCACTCCCTTAGTAAAGCATAATCCCAAGATCCATCCTTAATTGTTAAACTCTAATTATTTGTAGCCTCAAATTTATACTAGAATAAACAAAAAAAAAGAAATACTAGTATAGGAACCTATCTCCCTCATTTTATCTTTTAGTACCATTTGTTTGAATTTAACTTGTATCTATCATTTTGAATTAATTTGATCGCCACTTACATTGTTCCTCATGGATTCGATTCCCACTCCAAAGTTGGTTAAATATATTTACGACGACCGCCTTGTACTTAATTTGATGTGTAAGTTGCGCATTATCAAAATGGCGCTGTTACCAGGGAATAGTTTGGCATATTAAGTTAGTTTGGAATTTTAGTTTACTTGCTTAAATTCTAGTTTGGAATTTTAGTTTACTTGCTTAAATTCAAGCTTGTATATATTTATTTTTGATTTCTTTGTAGGTAGATTTTATTTTATTTTAACTTTTCTCTATGGCATCTTTCACCAAGTATGAGTTCGATAGTTGAAAATCCTATCTTGACAACCCATGTACATATTGTGATGGACCACACTTCCGGAGAGATTTAACTAGGCTCCTTGGAGAGAGACGAAATCACCATCTCGATCCTATAGGGAGTATGGTTGTCATTTGTGAGGTAGTCAAAATAGTTATTGGGATTATTGTCCAAATGCCCCCCTCCCTATTATACTAACCAAATTGCTAGTTCTTCTTATGAGATTAATATATTTTATGATGAGAAGAAGAAAGAGAAACACACCAAGTCCAATAGTTGTGACCCAAGGTTATTAGCTATTTTGTACCGGGTTGATACAATGGGGGAGAATATAGAATACATGCATCAAGATAGACAATTGTCAAGAAGGAGGTAATGGGTAAATATGAAAAGCTTGAAATAATCCCTTACATGCCCATCTCCCAAGAGGAGGCTTGTCAAGAAGAGAAACCAAGCTATGATGACAATCTTGGTATCAAAGACTCTTCGATGACTTCCCAATCATCTTACTCATATAAGGAAGAAGAAGCCAAATTAAAATAAATGATACTAGAGTCAAGGGAAGAATCAAAGAAAATCTATTATAATGACTCTAGTTTATTTTGGGGTGAAGATGTTTCGGTGGAGGCTAACCTAAAATTAGGTGTTGGACCTCGTTCAACCTACTTTTCAACATTATTCTTAGAGGATGTGATACGATCCATCTTTTTGAACAAATGTAGGATTGTGGGATGACGTAGTACGAATCTTATATTTTGGAGTTTGACATTCCAATGGAGCGCATAGAACCCCATCCATCAAAGGCTAAGAAGTTCAATTCCGATGTACAAGGAATTAACTATTGATGTACTCACTTTTACCCAAGGAGACAAATCAAAAATCTGATGTGAAGTTGGGTAAAAGGTTCAATTCTTCAAAATGGAGAGATCGAAGCTTGCTCGCCAAGCCCTCATATTTTCTAAGTTTCATCTTGGAAAATTTAAATCTTGTGTCCCTCTGCCGCTCATTACATATTGAATAAAAGCTGGGATGGAGATTCAAATTTTCTAAGTGGAAACATGAAAAAAAAAGGTGGAGGCATCGGGCCATGGCATTAAACTAAGCACTTGATGGGAGGCATCCCATCACACCACAAAAAGTGGCACGTTTCCATTTTAATTGAGTATGCTAGAGTAGATTTCGTCTTTGTTTTTTGCACATGCATAATCCATAAAATGTGGTGCTATGAGGAATTTTGATTGAATTTGAGAAAGAGCAGTATGAAATTAGCAAGTTTGGGCTACGCATAAAAGGAAGGAACCACAGCTGTTTGGTCTCAATTACCACGACCGCAGTCTGTGCCTCCGCGATCTTGAAGGCCGCGTGACCATGATCGCAGAACTATAACCGCGATCACGGAACTCTGACCGCGATCGCGGTTTTATCAGTTTAAATAACTGTTCAAATTCCATTTTCCCCACGCATTTCTTCCAATTTTTCTCACAAAATACCCTCAAATGTGTGGCTTTGCATTGTATTTTCCAGTACCAACTCATCCCGTGCATCCTCTAATTTGATAAGTTGTCTTAATTTGCTTGGTTGTTTTATATTCACATTATTAGAACCCATAGTGTAAAAAACGGCCTAAATTAGTGTTTTCAATTTGAAAATACATGCCTAGTTGAAATTTTTGTGGTGGTTGGCTGTTATAGTAGGTGTACACACTAATGGGGAAGTCTTGAGTACCCAAATTTAAGTTTTAAAAGGTTGAAATAATCATGTACTCCATGTGTTCGATTGAATACCCTTATGAGTTTATTTTGAATTCTATTAAGTTTAGGGGCTAATATAACACATTCTAGGCTTTAGTTAAGAATTTATAATGTTGTCATGCCCAGTTGGAACAAAGAATTAAGGTTATAATCTCATTTTAAGCACTGCACAGAAGTTGTCAATTTTGGTCTCAGGTACCGTGATCGCAGTCCCGATGATCGTGATTGCGTCCCGATGATCGTAATTGCGTCATCGCTGTTGCGGTCAGCACTCCACGATCGCCATAACTGAGGGAAAATTTTGGTAGACATCAAAATTTATCCATATCCTTAGCTGTCCCCCAAACATTCCATAACACCACGTGACCTTATCTATTTATTCTAGCATTGTTTTTTGTTTGATAATTCTAATATTGGCTTGAGTTGCATTGCTTATAGGTTCTAAGTCACTAAAAAATGGGAGATTTTGATGACACCCGATTCATGTTCACAGAATGCCAACTCCAATACTATACAGACTTCCACAGAATAAAGCTACTTCTCGAAAGAGGTATCAACCTAGACAAGGTGGAAGAGAGTTTCCAGAATTTTGTGCTAGGCTTATTGTAACTCGGCGGATGTGATTTGCCCCTAAAATCTCCTTTGCTAATGAGCAATGAGTGCGTGAGTTCTACGCTAACCTCAGCGTAGTTTTCCTCACAAACCCAGTAATAAAAATTTTGGGTAAGCAGGTGAACTTCAAAGTAGAGTAGATTAATGCAGTGTATGGTCTCCCAAATGTTGACTTGGGTGGATAATATCTTAAGTCCTAGAAAAGCAGTTCCCTAGGCCACCGCCAAGCGATATATTTTAATGAAGGACTTCAAGGCTAAAGCTAGAATATGACCGAAAATCATCTGTACCAGAGTCTCACCATGTACTCACATGACCATTATCACAGACATAAGAGCTCGAATGGTAGCTTTCATCCTATCTTGCATTGCTCTGAATGTGGGCGAGATTACCCTTTCTGAGTGAACGTACTTTAAGAAACATGGAGGTACTTATATTCTCTTTCCTTCCCTTATCACTGAGTTATGTAAGAGGAAAGAAATGGAGAAATATGCTATAGACACTAGGGTGCACCCAGGATCCCTTATCTGTCTACTCAAATTCAGAGGCGAGGGTGCCCCAGGTAAGAGTAAGAAGCAGAAGATGGAGTTAGGAAAATTAGTCCAAGTGGACACAGACTCTTGAAGATCCTCACCAGCCACTGCCTTTGATGATATATCTGTTTAGATGTAGGGGTGAGGGAATTATTGTCCAGATTGCCTCAGGGACTAGGAGAGTCCTCCATCGCTCGCCATTCATATGTGGCCTGGTTAGATTATGAGGAGTACATGGCAGAGTAGAAGAAGTAGAGCGCCATAGTTTTCAGTCTTGAGAGAGCCTATTTAGCCTCAGGTGTTTCTCACAGAGATCTAAAAGACTCGCATGAGAAGATGGTGAGGAGAAAGAAGAGATACAAATTTTCCAGAAAGCTGTAGAAGAGGGTGAAAGGCATCTTCAAGGTTCTCAAACCCAAATATCCACTACCTTCATCGATATTAGATAGTGAGAATGAGGCACCTACAGAGCGGTCAGCTGATGATGCGGGTAGTCGTGATGCCCAATTAGCAGAAGAAGATAGCTAGTGATACAGATACAAGGAGCCCCTTTTACTCTTGTCTTCTTGCACATGCAGTGCGGACTCTGTATTCCTTTCAGTTGGGGGTGGCCCTAGATTTATTTATATTGTTTTGGTGTTGTGTTTCCAGATATTTTATTTTATGATTGTTTTGGGATGATGTTTGGATGATATTTTTATCTTTGTGTTATGGATGCCACATTTTTGGGTACCCGTTCAGTACCCTCATTTTATGGATTATTATGTCTTTTTATGTTAGTTTTCTTTTTACCTTAGCATTTAGTTTTAATCTGGTTGAGACATAGGTGCATGGGAATTTTGAGTACCTGTAGCATGAGTGTTAGGAATGCAAGGAAAGTCTGAGTACCTTTGACATTTTATTTTTGTTAAAATTAGGGTCACTTTATACACCATTGGCGAATTTTGAGTAGCCTTATGGTTAGCTTGCCCATTTTTAGCCTAAATGTGGGTCTAAGGATTTGGTTGTAGTCGTAGTTTAGGAAATTGTGCGAGATGCTAGTGAAAAGAAATAAACCCCCTCCGTCCAAAATATTTGAAAAATCAAGGGCATAGACATGAGCAATGTTGTAACAAAGCTTTTTCTCTTTTTATGAATTTGTAGATTTTTGGCTTGTAAATACTGATAAATACTCCACTTGTGTCTCTAGAGGGAGGGAGATTTGAGCTTCCTTAGAGAATTTTGCATGCCATGTGTGGTGAGTCATTAGCTTTCATCTCTTGTGTAGTTGTGTTATCTATAATTTGCCCCGGTAGTCTTTCAAAACTAATTTTGATTGTATGTGGTTGGAGAAATGATCTTAGGCTATCTTTGTGACTCTGGAACCCTCTCTATCCTAAAAAGCCTACCCATGCATAATTATAATCTCTAGTACCCACTTTGAGCCTTTGGAGATTTCTTTGGCAAACACATTATAAGTCGTAAACCATTATTTCCGTGAACTTGAGAATGTAATTTGAGGCTAAAAGCCTAAGTTGGGGGTGGTAAAGATTGATGGAAGTAAGTTTGGTGCCACAAAGATGTAGTTATATGCCAAATATGCCTAGACTTTGAAAAGAACCGAATAGAAGAAGAAAGAGTTGAACAAATGAAAGAATGCCCGAATGTGCAAGAGAAAGAGATGAAAGACGATGGGTAAACAAAGGAAATAAAAGGTAGGCATGATAAGAGAGAGAAAACAAAGAAGAGTGGCCTATAGTCAAAAAGGAGGAATGAAAAAGTGTGATGTAGATATTCAAGGAAGGATGTAGCTATGTTATTCCCCAATGATATCCTACCCTAACCCAAACCTACATTACAAGCTTAGAAATCTCTTTGATATCTCCAACCATTTACTTTCTTTGTGGTGGCGATTGAAAATAGGGGCAAGCCTATGGTATGGCACTTTTTGCATAAAGATTTCTTTTGTGAGGGAGAGAGTTTGTCCACTCAAAATTCCTTGTTACATATTTTGTAGCTTGGTGTGAGGAATTCTTTTTCTTGTGAGGTTGGCATATGAAAAAAGTTGAAGAGGGTGATTTTTTCACCTTCCGGCAATAAGGCAAATAGAGTAGCTTAGTTGTGGTCAAAAGGGATTCACTTCTAGAGTATTGGTTTTTAGTTACTTGGTTACTCTTTGAAGTCCTTTGTAGCCTTGAATATAGAAATTTTATAGTAAGGGTTGTAGTGAAATTTGCTTAGCCCATGTTCAATGAGCTACTGGTGGTAGTGACTAAGGTTAAAGTCATTGTGATCTTTAAGGCATGAAGTTTGTGCATAAATGATTGTGTCTCATGGTAAGAGGTAGGGTTGCTTGAGGACAAGCAATAGCTTTAAGTTGGGGGTGTTAATGAGTGGTGATTTTACCACCCATTCATACTCAACATTTGTACACATTACCTTATTTTGGATGAATAAATGAGACATAGTTGTTATTAAATGCACTAATATACACTCTTTGTAGGCATAGAAGTGAAGGTATGGAAAGATATGGAATGAGGCTCAAAATGATCAAAAATGGAGCAAGAAAGTACAGCCGAAGACCTGGAACAGAAGGGCCTCAGTTACCGCAGTTGCAGTCTGTTGACTGCGATCATGACAGTCAAGCAGGGTCAGTACATTATGATCGCGTTTACCTATCACGGTTGCGGAAGCCTCGGGCGCGGCCATGTTGGTACGATCGCGACTTAGCGGAAGAGTTTAGCCCAAGGGAAAATCTTGAAATGTACATGGCTGATCCCAATTTTTGCAAAAAATACCCAATCTCTTGATGGACAAATCATATTCCATCTTCCCCAATTTTTAGGTTTTAGCTCGTGACTCCGTAGCCTCCATTTTTGGAGAAGAAAATATTGTGTAAATTTTTGGAGAAGAATACGTTGGAGACTTTATAAGTGGAAGATTTGCTCACTACCAATGTTGATATTGTGGGAGAGCCAAGTTTGAAGTAACATTCACTTAAATTTTCAACAATTCATTTCAATGGAGATTATGGGTATACCTATGCTTATTTATCTTATGTCTAGCTAAATCTCCCTCTTGGGGTTATGTGTAAATGGGGGTTAAAGTGTGTGTGGGTTGTTATTGTTAGCATCTATTTGATAATTCATGTTTATGGGTTTTATCATTGCTATGCTAATTTGGTTGTGATTTGATAGGTGAAATACCCGAATACCCATATGGGTTTGATGAGTGAAAGCTCCAAGCTCTAGAAAGCTCAAGGCCATCTTCGAAAGAAGGGTTTTGGATGAAGTGTAGGAATCCATATAATCCTTGAAAGAGGGATGTGAAAACCAAAGCAATGATAGACAATTATGTGTATAGTTTGCTAAATTTTCACTATCTTAGACATAAGGGTGAATGTGAGGTTGACTATACCATGGGTATCATCCTAGAAATAGGGATGTCTAGATTGAGGTTGTGGTTACAAATTGTTGAACACACCTATTAGGTTTCTGAAAGAATCAATTGGTAAAAGTTTGATGTTCCGTCAAAAGACTAGCATCAAAATCTATAAACAAGCCGACCCATATTTGACTTACTAAATTGATGTTGATTACTAACTCCCACATGTCACTCCCTAAGTAATGCATAATCCCAAGATCCATGCTTAATTGTTAAACTCTAATTATTCGTAGCCCCGAATTTATACTAGAAAAATCCAAAAAAAGAAATACTAGTGTAGGAACTATCTCCCCCATTTTATCTTTTTGTACCATTTGTTTGAATTTAACTTGCATCTATTATTTCAAATTAATTTGATCACCACTCACATTGTTCCTCGTGGATTCGACCCCGACTCCAAAGTTGGGTAAATATATTGACGATGATCGCCTTATGCTTAATTTGATGTGTAAGTTGAGCGTTATCAGTCCTCAAACTGAAGTAAAAGGAAAAATATTTGTATCAGCAAAAAGCTGGAGATAAAAACTACGCATATCTGACTCGACCTCCCAAGTAGCCTCATCTACAAGTCGATGTCTCCACTGGACCTTAACCCCCAAAATATCTCTAGAAAAGATAGGCTCCTCAACAAAAGAAAACCTCTCATCTATCTGAACCGAATCCCTGCAAATGACATGGAGACGCATCCGGAATGTAACGACAAAGCATGGAAACATAAAAAACTGGATAAGAAGCTGATAAATCTTGGGGCAAAGACAACTCATAAGACACATCACCAATAGTCTGAAGAATCTCAAATGGCCCAATATACCTGGGCTAAGCTTTCCTCAGTTCCCAAACCTTATCACACCCTTCATGGGTGAAACTCAAAGAAAAGTATAATCACCCCCACCCAAACTCAAGGTACGAAGTCTATGATCTGCATAGTACTTTTTCCTACTCTAAGCCACTCGAAGTCTATCTTGAATGATCCAAACTATATACAAAGTGTCAGAACCAAGTTCGTACCTTGAGATCTAACCTCAAACCAACCAATTAGAGAGCAATAACTCCTACAATACAAGGCCTCAAAAGGAGCTATATTAATACTTGAATGGCAGCTATTATTATACGCAAGCTTTCCAAAAGCTAGATGCTACTCCTATTGGTCACCAAAGTCCATAATACAATTGCAGAGCATATCCTCTAATACCTGAATAATTCGCTCTAACTAACATATGTCAAGGGTTGAAATGTGGTGCTAAGATCAACCTGAGTACCCATCTTATCTTGCAAGGTCTTCCATAAGTATGTTGCGCACACTAAGCCTCGATCTGAGATAATAGACCCTGGAACACCATGAAGATGCATAATATCTTGAATATAGATACAGGCCAACCTCTCAGCACTAAAAGATACGTGAACCAAAATAAAATGGGTAGATTTTGTCAATTGCTCCACGATGAGTCAAATACTATCAGAACCATTTAAATTACTAGGCAACCCAGTCACGAAGTCCATAGTGATCCATTCCCACTTCTACTCGGGAATGGATAACCTCTGAAGCAAACCACCCGACCCTAAATGCTAGTCCTTCAGTAGGTAGAAACTAAGGCAATGAGCTAAAAAATCTACTACATCCTTCCTTATACCACCGCACTAGTAATGCTTCCTTCATTAAGATACATCTTAGTCATTCCCGAATGGATGGAATACCTACAACACTGGGCCTCCTCTAAAATCAATCTAATCCAATCACCCTCTCTTAGCACATAAACCCAACCTCCAATCCCCAAAATAACATCTGAATTGAGTAAGGCTTCCTTATCCTCACCACTCAACACCTTATCCCAAATCAATCTCAAACCAACATCATCAAATTGATGAGCTCGAATCTGCTTCATCAAAGAAAACCTAGCCTCCACAAATACCAAAACACATCGATGTGTTGAAATATTAAGCCAAACCATCTAGTTAGTCTAAGACTGAACCTCTAAGACCAAAGGCCTCTTCTGGGTGAAAAGATGCCAAGCTACCCATGCTAGTCGAATTTCATCTCAAAGCATCTGTAACTATATTAGCCTTGCCCGAATGACAGAAAATAGTCAAGTCATAATCCTTAAGAAATAGAAGCTGACGACACTGCCTCATATTAAGATCTTACTGGGTAAAGAAATACTGAAGGATACGATGATCTGAGAAAATCTCAAAATGGACTCTATACAAGTAGTGTCTCCATAACTCAAAGCAAAAACAACCACACACAACTCCAAATTTTGGGTAGGGTAATTCTTCTCATGGGGCTTCAACTAACAAGAAGCATACATAATCACCTTACCCTATTGCATCAACAAAACACCTACCCAACACCTGAAGTATCACAATAAATGGTAAAACCTACGCCGTCTTTGGGCAAAGTCAAAATAGGAGCTGATGTTAACAAATCCTTAAGAATTTAGAAGATATCCTCACAAGCATTAGGTCACTGAAAAGAAACCTTCTTTTGAGTTAACTTGGTCAACGGAGGTGAAATAGATGAGAAACTTTTAAAAGAACATCGATAGTAACCTACGATTCCAATAAAACACCGAATCTGAGTTTGTGAAGTAGGCCTAGCCCAATAAAAAATCATTGTAATTTTGGATGAATCAACTATAATACCTTACTTAGTCCCCACATGACCCAAGAAAGAGAAAGACTCCAACTAAAACTCATACTTAGAGAGATTAGCATACAACTTCTCATCGTTGGATCTCTGAAGCATAACTCGCAAATGTTCGGCCTCATTTTTGGAATAAACCAAGATATTATCTATAAATACAGTAACAAAGGAGTCAAGATACGATCAAAATACCCGATTCCTCAACTCCATGAATGGGGTTAGAGTATTAGTCAACCCAAAGGATATGAACATGAACTCATAATGATTGTACCAAGTCCAAAAATCTATCTTTGGAATATCCAAAGCTCTAATCCTCTACTGGTGATACCCAGATCTCAAATAAAAATTCAAAAACACCGAAGCACTGTGAAGATTGCCGAAAAAACCATTAATACAAGGAAAAGGATACTTATTCTTGATCATTACCTTATTCAATTGCCGATAATCAATACACATATGCAAAGACCCATCCTTTTTCTTTTCAAACAAGATAGGCGCACCCTAAGGTGATATACACTAGGTCGAATAAATTCCTTATCCAAAAACTCCTACAACTGATCCTTAAATTCCTTTAGCTTGGCTGGGGCATCCTATAGGGAGGAATAGAAATAGGATTGGTGCTGGCTCAATATTAATGACAAAGTCAATATCACTATCCAAAGGCATACCAAGAAAATCCTTGTGGAAGAAATCAAAAAACTTACGAACCACACAAACAAAATCTAAAGAAGGAGGTAAAGCAACACTAGTATCATGAATATGAGCCAAATAGGACCAACATCCCCTCTCGACCAAATGACAAGCCTAAAGGAAAGATATAACTCTATTATGACCAAAATGAAGCATACCCTTTTAAGCTACCCTTAGAACACTCGACGAAGCTAAAGTCATGGTCTTAGCACAAAAATCAAGGACAGCTTGGTAAGAAGCCAATTAGTTCAATACCCAAGATGATATCAAAATGTACCATATGCAATACAATTAGATCTACCTAGGTTTCATGACCAGCAAAAGTCACCACTAAAGATTTGTAAACCTGATCCACTACTAAAGAGTCTCCTACAAGGGTAGATATACAAATAAGTACATTAAGATGCTCACAAACTGAATCAAAACCCAAAGAAAAGTATGCAAACACATAGGAGAAACTCAATCCCAAATAAAATAATGCAAAGTCAGGTCTGAAATTAATAGGGACTATACCTGTGATGATAGTATTGGAGGCCTCTACCTCTGGTCTAGTTGGTATAGCACAGTACTATCCATGACCACCAACTAGCTGAATAACTCCATGAACACCACCAAGGGCTTCACTACTGCTACTTCATGTACCTCTGGCAGAACCACTACCTATCACAACTAAAATTAAGAGTAGCAATGAACACATAGTGAGGACGATACTTAGCTAAATGGCCATCTTCATCACATATAAGCCACCTCTACAGTCGGACTCAGTAGAAAGAGTACGACTGGATCAGATTGGAAACCCAAAACTTCTAAACCAGAAGACCCACATCTTGAAATCTAAAAGGTAGCCTCTACTAGTTTACCATGATAACCATAAAAATCTTTAGAATCCCTATCACAAAAAGTGTGACCTCTATACTTGCCCAGATGGCTCAACTTCTTAGCACATCCCTGAGATGCTTGAAGAATACCCATAGTAATCTTAGGACGATCCATAATTCTAAAAAATAATGCTTCACACATTACCATGTTAGATATATCTACCTAAAGAGAAACATCTAGCTTCTTTATGAACTTTCAAATTTTCTCAGATTCAATGGCAATACTGGCATAAAAATATCTAGACAAGACATGAAAGCATGCCTTATACTTTTCAATAGTTACGGAGCCCTGCTCCAGGTAATCAAACTCATCTCTCATCCTATCCCTTATACTGTAAGGCATAAACCTCTTAAAAATAGCCCCAGCAAACTGATCTCAATGTAGAATTGAGAGGTGTGCAACCAATAAGTGACCTCCACCAATATATAGTGGAATCCCCCAACTGATAAGCGATATATGTAACACCATGCAACTCAAGCAAACCCAAGTTATGCAACTTCTTATGATAGCCAATCAAGAACTTATAGGCATTCTTACCTAAAACACCATTGAACCTAGAAAGACCTAAATGAGTGAACCTCTCAAACCTCTTCTAATCCTTAGAAAACATAACTGCACTCATAATAAGAGAAGGCATAGAGAATCTGGCAGGCTACGACCCCACCTGAAGAGGAAACATAGATAAAGGTTGAACTCCCAACCTCAAAATACCATACTTAGATGCAAGTGCTATAGGAGGAATAACACTCAGAGTCTATGGAGTATCAAAAATAGAAGTTTATACGATCAGAGGATCCACACTTAAGGATGGAGGAACACCAGGCGTAGTCAATGAAACACCCTCCAAATAGGTCTACAAGCAAACTAATAACCCCTCCAAGACTGGATAGAAGAACTCAGTAGAAATAAAATAGGACCCACACCTCTAACATGCTAAACTCGAGGCTTAGGAAAGAGTACCCTAACACTACTCAAATATGGGTCAGATCCATATGATCTTGCACTACCTTAAGAATGGGCTATCTCCTCAGATAAAGGCTCTATATATCTAACCTCATGAGGCCTAGTCATCACCATTTGCACAAAAGAGTAAAATATAACTTAGAACACAAGGTATGAAGAAAATTTGAAGGATAAGGAACATAATAAGGGAAATTTCCTAAAGACATACTATATCTTCTTGAAGATAGATACAGATGCCTATGTATTAATTCATGAGACTCCATAAGAAATCATGTTCTTACACCATTGAGACTAAAAAACTGGCTGATCTAACACCACTTTTTCATGACCCAAAAACAAAGGGTCATGATGAAACTTATCCCTATAAGCCTTAACAAGTAAGAACAACCTACCCTCACAATGCAATACACCATGTCCCCTTTGGGAGAAAACCTTTAATTTCTGATCTCTAACTAATTCCTTCAACTTAACTAACTGGGATCCCTATCTTGTTTCTCCTTTACTTCAGCAACCAAAGAATATTTCAAAATATTCTAAACCCAAACACTACCTTCAGCTGAATCAACCAACTGAATGGCTAATCTATCTAACTAATGAACCTCCATCACTAACTTCTTCTTATTATCCTCAACATGAGCAACACTACGCATAGATAATCTACTAATGGCATCTGCCACTATATTTGCCTTACTCGGATGATACAACATACTCATATCATAATCTTTTAACAACTCAAGCCACCTTCTCTAATAAAGATTCAAAACTTTCTGCAAAAATACAAAATGCAAACTTTTGTGATCCATGAAGACATCAACATGAACCCCATATAAATAGTACTTCCAAATTTTTAAGGAAAAAACCACAGTTGCTAGGTCAAGATAATGGGTAGGGTAATTCTTTTCATAGGATTTAAGAAGTCTAGAGAAATAGGCTATGACCTTACCTCTCTTCATCAACAGAAAACCAAGACCAAAAGACAACCAAGACCAACTCTAGAAGAATCATAGTAAACAACAAATCCATCTGAACCATCTGGCAAAGCCTAAACTGGGTTGAGGTGAGTTGAGTCTTCAACTCCTGAAAACTCTTTTCACAAGAATCTGACTACAGAAATTTCACTTTCTTATGAGTCAATCGAGACATAGGGGATGCAATAGAAGAAAACCGTATAGCAAACAGTCTGCAATAGCCAGCCAAACCTAAGAAACTCTTGATATATAATAGAGAGATGGGTCTGGGATAGTTTCTCACTACTTTAGTCTTTTAAGGTTCAACTTTAATACCATTACAGAAATAAATATGGCCAAGAAAAAGCTACTAATTATAGCCAAAATTCGCACTTACTAAATTTGGCAAATGGGATTTAAGAGTCTGCAATATGATTCTGAGTTGGTCTGCATGATAATTTTCACTACAGGAGTAGACAAAAAATCATCAATGAAGAATATAACAAACATGTCTAATTACTGCTTAAATAATTGGTTTATCAAGTCCAGGAAAGCTGCTGGGGCATTTGTTAGTCCAAAAGTCATAACTAGGAATTCGAAGTGACCATACAGAGTTGTGAAGGCTGTTTTTAGAATATCATATTCTCTGACTCTGAGCTGATGATACTTGGATCTAAGGTCTATCTTAGAGAAATAACTAACACCCTAAAGTTTGTCGAACAAGTCATCAATCCTAGGGAGGTGGGTACTCATTCTCGATTGTAACTTTGTTCAACTAACGATAATCGATGCACATTCTAAGAGAACCATCTTTCTTACACACGAAAATGACAGGAGCGCCCCATAGGGAAATACTGGGCCTAATGAATACCTTATCTAAGATATCCTTCAGCTTTTATTTCAATTCCCTATACTTAATGAAACCATTTTGTAGGGAAGAATTAGGTTACGATGGGTATCTAGAAGAAGATCTATTCCAAAGTAAATTTCCTTTTTGGGAGGAACTCCGGGAAGATCTTCAGGGAACATATTTGGAAATTACCTTACTACTGAAGCTGACTCGAGTCTTGGGGTCTCAAAACTAGAGTCTTTGACTCAAACAATATGGTACATGCACCCCTTAGATATCAGTTTTCTTACATTAAGATATGATAAAATTTGCCCCCTAAGCACTGAAGTACTACCCCTTCATTCAATAACTGGTTCATTAGGAAATTAAAATTGAATGACTCTATTTCTATAATCAATGGAGGCATAACATAAGTGGAGCCAATCCATACCAAGAATGATATCAAAATTAGTTATCTCTAACTCTACAAGGTCAACTGAGGTGATTTTTAGGGATATTATGACCAGACAATTCCTGTATACCTGCCTGGCTATAATAGAGACCTAATGGAGTAGACAATAAGATGGGTTCTGCTAAAGATTTGGGACTAATACAAAAATCAACTGCTATATAGAGGGTTAAAAAGGAGAGCGAAGCTATGGGGTCTAATAAACCATAAACATGAAGATAAAAGACCTATAAATACCTATTTCTGCATCAGGAGAGATTTTCTAATCATGATGGGACTGGAGTGCATATAATCTGTTCTAGTGCTGAGCACTGGTGACAGTAGAAGAGGTGCCTTGCTAAGTCAGGTGACCTGCTAGAGCTGATGACTGATTGGACTGACCCTGTTGCCACTAATCTCTTCCCCTCTAAGCAACTACTCAACATTCACTAATCCTATGGCTTGGTTTACCATACCCAAAACATACATCACTGCCAGCTTTACACTTACCCTGATGATTCCTACCATATTTCCTGCAGAGTGGATTAGTATGACCACTGTTCGCACTATCCTGGGGCATAGAGCCTAGTGCCCTATCTCGACTGTTATTCCTGAACATTGGCACTGACACACTAGTTGAAAACCGAGTTTGGGTTTGGAATTTCTGACTAAATTGAGAATGGTTTCCACCCTCTGACCTCATGTGTTAAAGATACTTGTTCTAGCCATCTTATTCTCTCTCTTTCTCTACATAAGTTTTGGTTCCTCAATCTCTTAAGCATGGACCATAAGCCTAGATATGTCCATCTTCTTAATCAACATGGCAGTTCTACATTCTTTGACCACATATTTAGATATACCAGACATGAACTTATTTATTCTAGACCTATTATCAGCCACCACCGAAGGAGCATACCTCACCAACTAAGTAAACTTAAGCGAATACTCTTTCACACTCGTATTAACCCACTTCAAATTAATAAACTCTAGCACACTATCTTACCTCAACTCCAAAGGGAATAATTTATCTAAAAAGGCTATGGCAAACTCCTCCTACTCTATAATCCCTTTATCTACACCTTTGTTCTTCTTCCACTGCTTATACCACCTATGTGCTATATCTTGCAACTGATATGCAGACAAATCTACAATCTCACTCAAAGTAACACTCATGATATCTGTCACCTTATGAACTATATAAAAAAACTCTTGCGGATCCTCTTCAGACTTGGATCCCAAAATCAAAGGGGGATTCATTCGAGTGAAATCCTGAATCCTAATTGCACCTATATTTGCCATTGGATTAACTAGGGCAATAGTTTGCTAATTTTTCTAAGGTGATACTGAGTGAGCTAAGGTAGTAAATGCAGATCCACCTTGGTATGAGAGATATGCTCATTCAGGGGATCTTTCTGCATAGGTAGAGGTGCGGGCTACTATCCCAGCTACTCCCCCACACTCATTTGACCCTGTTTGAAATTAATTAACTCAAGCACCATAGCTTCCCTCAACTCTAAAGAGAAGAATCCATCTAGAAAAGCAATAAAAAACTCCTCCTACTTTATAGGCCCTACATCTATACCTCTATCCTATTTTCTCAGCTTATACTAGGTGTAAGCTACATCCTACAACTAGTAGGCAGCCAAATAAACACTCTTACTAAACATGACACCCACAATAACAGTCACCTTCTGAACTATATCAAGGAATTCCTGTGTATCCTCAACAGACTTGGATCCTATAAACTAGGTAGGATTCATTGGGATAAAGTCCCGAATCCTGACTTCGGCAGTGTTAGCTACTAGATTGGCTGGGATAGTGACAGTGCCCAAGCGCACACACAAGTGTACGTGGTCTTATCAAGTAGTAAAGTGGATTCAAGAAAGCCCAAGTATCAATCTCTCAAGGACTTGCGTTCATCGACTATCCAATTCTAGTTTAACAATTGAGAAAAAGTAAACAAAAGAAGAGTTTGTAATTTTGTACATTAAAAATAAAATAAAATAAATAATCCGTAAAAATAAAATTCTTGGGACAATCAATGTATTAAAGCCCAGGGTTAAAGCACTTCGAACAATGATACCATGTTATTAAATTTCCTTCATTAACTTGCTTATCTTTGTTGTTGATTCATAGGGTTAATTGGATGATGTAACGCCCCAAAAATCTATTCCGAGATGTCACACAATGTTTAGGACCACAAGTGATCCTAAGCTAACCCTTCTAATGGCATACAATAAAGCAACTGAATAAATATGTTTAACTGACTTAGTTTACTGTGTGGAAACATAGAAAAATGCTGGAATCTGTAAAACAAAATACCAATTACAACTTCAACATTCTA
This sequence comes from Capsicum annuum, assembly GCF_002878395.1. NCBI lineage: Eukaryota > Viridiplantae > Streptophyta > Magnoliopsida > Solanales > Solanaceae > Capsicum > Capsicum annuum. Next base: position 136,836,149 of record NC_061118.1, read on the forward strand.
ATAAAGTTTGAAAATAGAGAGACTGAAATTATAAGATTGACTCTAACTGACATCTGTGAAGCCTCTACTATACTGACTATAAATAGTTGGGAAGCTACTCCAACTATCGCTAATCATTACATATGAATAAGAAAATAAACAACCTAAATAAATCTAACTGAAGTCCACGAAGTAGGAGGACTCATTATCTTGCTGGCTGGAATCGGCAACTGTCTGAATCTGAATGTGCATACTAAAACTTGTACCTACATTATGAGACAATGTAGCACATAGACATATATGTAGATCTGTACTTTGAGGATGTACTAAGTATATAGGGGTGCAATGCATAAGCAAAACACTATCTCATCATCATAATTTATAAAGTCATACATTCTAAATATAAATGACTCACATAGCTTGAGTAAATCTAAAATCCGAATAGACAAATCATGAATAGTAAAACATATAATCTAAATCTCATGAGCCCTTACACTTAGTTCAAAAATCTGTATTCTGTACTCATTCTCAAATCATATAAGCTAAGTGAAAAAGGAGCTCACCTTTGTGTCTGAAAACTAAAGCTATAACTCTGTAACTGAAAATCTCAAGTAATTCAATATCTGAATAAGTTTTGTGAGCCTTTACACTTAGTTCCTAAAATTATTAGGAAAAATACATACCTTAAGAAATATACTCAAAAGTTGTTATTTACTTTTACTAGAGGGGAAGTTCTCGTAATCGACATAAACAATACGAGCGACATAGAGTCCAACGTTTTGTCCTCCTAAGGAAGAAACCTTACGTTGGAGAGAGGCATCATACTCTTTCCAGGGAGTATAACCTCAACTTAGTGATCATTATCTTGGCCTCGGGCCCATAAATCTTAATCCTATGATAGTACGTAGTTCTGGAGTATGAAACCGTAATAACTTACCGACTCGGTGGTAATACTACTCCCTTTAGTTAGCTACGCTCATCTCTTGGAAATCAACATTAAAATTTGCATAAGGTTTTATTAGGAAACCAGTTATGCATTTAACATTATATGAATAACTCTGTAAAGTTGTAACGCCCCGGAAATGGGTCCCGAGGCGTCACAGGGTGCTTAAGGCTACAAGTAACCTCAAGCTAACCCTTTGAGCCGTATTCACATCATTCATCACTTATCAACCGGATTACAACAAACAGACCTCAAAATATTCTCCATGATATCATAAATCAAGACGAAAATAGTGTGGAAAGTAATAAAATACTATGTCTCATGACAATTCCAAACATCTAGACTAGTCTAACAAGCCTCTAAAAGTCAACAACATTAGAGAGCCATTGGGACATACCCCAACTGACTCATACTCAGTATCAAAAGTACTTTGTTCAACGAAACAGAAATCTGGATGTCACGTCCTCAGATCATGAGGACTCACCACAACAGAGGATGTAGAATAGTATGCCCGAAAAGTCACTGTCGAGCCTAGGACTGAGCACCTGAACCTACATTCCGAGAAAATGTAGCCCACATGCAGAGATGTGGGTCAGTACCATACAAATGGACCGAGCATGTGGGGGTGCATGCAAATCTAAAAATCAATATCATAAGCATTTACAGAAGACATGCATGATGTAATGAAAGACTCACATCGCTCAAATAAGATCACTGTAATCATCAGAGAGTGTAATAAAATATGTGAGTCATCATATAAATTCTCAATAACTTTCCAATTCATTAAATTATCAAACCTCATAATGAAATCCCTCTTGGATAATATAAAATCATTAAAACTTTTCAAAAATGATAACTTTCACAACTCCACTTTCAAATCATTTCACTTTTCGTCTCAGACATAAGAATACACACACACACTAGGAGACTCTTACAACCGACATAAACTATGTGAGCTACATGGAGTCCAATGTCCAACCCACGTTGGGGAGAGCTGTCCTATCTTTGCCATTGGAGTAGGACCTTAACCTTTGGTTCACTAGTAATCACTATATCAAGCAGCCTTAGGCTCACATCCTATGGGGGCACGTAGTTCTAGGTAAGTACTAATCACAACTATGCCTCCTACTCAGTGCTAAAGACTACACCCAGACTTAGCTCAGATCATTTCAAAAGAAAACCCACAACAGTACAATTCAGCAATTCATATCGGGAGCCGTCATGCCACCCCTTTTTCATAATAAAATCAACATGTGGATTTCTTTTCTCATTTGAGTTCAAAAATAACTCTTTCAAGACCAAAAGGTCAAATTATTCAAATATCAAGGTGTGTAAAATACATTACTTCACCAAAGATCATAATCTCAAAGAGGATTTCAATCCCATATATCAACACTTGAGTAAAATGCTTCAAGATTCATACTTTATGTAGCAACCATATATAATTCATATAAAATCTGAAATTTTAACTTTAAACATGATATTATCATCAAAGTTGATGGTATTTAACTTCAAGGCATCAAAATATCATAGTTTCTTGATCAAAATATAATATATAAGTTTCCATCTCAAATTCATAGTAAAGCCTATAAAATCATGTATATTTGTAAACGTAAACATCAACTTGGGCACAAGAACGAAAGAAGTCTCTTGTTGAAAACCCTACATACCTCTATGGTAATGGATTCGTTGAAAGATTGGACCCTTAACGTTGATTGTGCAACCCTAGTTGTTTTTCTCCTTTAGTGCTCTTTGATGATGAATTTAGACTGATAATAGTGTTATGATGTGTTTAGGAGCAGTTAAATTCGTAGGGTTATGTTTAGGGACGTGTAAGGAATATTTAAAGGTTTATTTATCCTTGAAATAACGCAAAAACAGAGTGTTTAAGTCACATGAAACCAATACACAGGCACCACATATGCTATCGCCTATGTTTACATAGGCGCCACATATGCTATCACCTATATTTACATAGGCGCCGCTTATGCTATCGTATATGCTTTTCAGTGGCCATATGAGATTGGTTAGGCGATGCACTCTACTTCGAAAGCCATAACTCCTAGCTCGGGTGTTGAATTTTGATGAAATTGGTATTATTGGAAAGGTAATTCAATTATTTATAAATTTGTGGGTAGAAATATGCAAAAATACCACACATTTATCAAGTTATGCTCATTCAAAGATGACCCTTGCAAATTCAAACACTAAAACATGATGGATTTTGAAACTCTTATCTTGTACTACCTTAAGTGAATCATATAAGCACACTAAACACATCATAAGCTCTCTTATAACTAGGGAACTCTTGGTGATTTAGGTGGCCAAATATGGTTTACAAAATTGGGTTTTTCACATATACGAACAACGGTTCATTTTCCAGCTTAGGAAAGTGTGGGGCATTACAATATCTCCCTTTTGGGGACATTCATCCTCGAATGATGCTGGGTATATTAAGAGTAAAGAGAAAATGAAGGGTACACAGATGACGCAACTTGCTAATCTTGCCTCTACTTCATTCTACCTTTCGGACACATCAAGAAGTGCATGACTTATGAAATCACAGCTGAATAGCATACAATAACTGCTGAACTACCGCAATTCGGCATAGAAATGGAAAGATTTAGAGTAGAATGGTACCTTCGGCTTGATCAAAGCTTATGGAAAATAGGTGCGGGTACTTGGATCGCATATCCGCCTCAGCTTCCCAATTGCACACTCAACAGATTGGTTTCACCACAACATCTTGACCAAGGGAACTTCTTTGTTGCTTAGTCTTCAGACTTGGTGATCTAAAATCTCAACAGGGACTTCCTCATAAGAAAGACTATCTTGTACATCAGAATTTCTAAAGGATCTACAACAACACAATCACTAACGTGCTTCCTAAGCATGGAGACATGGAAGACGGAGTGAACGAGAGATAACTCTGAAGGCAACTCAACCTCATATGCTACCTTACCAACACGTCTAAGAACTCTGTAGGGGCCAACATAACGGGGAATAAGTTTCCCCTTTTTCCTGAATCTCTTCACTCCCTTCATGGGTGAAATCTTCAAATACACGAAGTCATCAACTTTAAATTCAAGGTCTCTTCTCCTCACATCAGCATACGACTTCTGATGACTTTGTACGGTTTTCAATTTTTCTCTAATCACTTTGACTTTTTCCATAGCTTCAAATACCAAATCAGGACCATAGCTTCAAATACCAAATCAGGACCACTCACAGCCGCTTCACCTACTTAAAACCAACCTACGGGTGACCTATATTTCCTTCCATACAAAGCCTCAAATGGAGCCATGCCAAAGTTAGAGTGAAATTGTTATTGTAAGCAAATTCTATCAACGGTAAGTGCTCATCCCAACTCCCCTTAAAGTCAAGACCACACGTTCTCAATATATCCTCTAAGGTTTGGATGGTCCTCTCAGCTTGACTGTCTATCTGCGGATGAAAAGCAGAACTCAAATGCACCTGGGTACCAAGACCCTTCTGAAAAGCTCTCCAAAACTGCAAAGTAAACTGAGTACCCCTATATGAAATGATGGACAAGGGAACTCCATGCAATCTGACTAATTCACGGATGTACAATCTAGCGTAATCCTCAGTAGAACAAAAAGTATGCACAGGTAAGAAGTGCGCAAACTTAGTGATTTTATCCACAACAACCCAAATAGAATTATGATGGCATCAGGAAGGAGGTAAACCAGTAACAAAATTTATATTTATCTCTTCCCACTTTTAAGTGGGAATGCTGAACTCCTGAATCATACCACCAGGTCTTTGGTGTTCTACCTTAACCTGTTGGCACGTCGCACACTTAGCCACAAATGCTGCTATATCCTTTTTCATGCCACTCCACCAATAGATTTGCCACAAGTCACGGTACATCTTGGTGGCACCAGGATGAATAGAATATCGCGCACCATGCACTTCAGTCATAATTCTCTGTCTCAGATCCTCGACATCTGAAACACATAATCTGTCCTGCAATCTCAACACACCATCTCCCCCTTGGGAGAAAACCTCAACCTTTTGGTCCTTGACTGATTCCTTTAGTCTGACCAAGCTAGCATCTAAGTCTTGATTCTCCGTCACTTCCAAAACAAAGAAAGATTCGGAACTACTCTGAACCCCTACACTACCTTCAGCAGAGTCAAACAACCTAACCCCCAGTCTAGCCAAACGATGCACGTCATGAGCTAACTCTTTCTTACCTTCTCTAACATACGAAACACTGCCCATAGACACCCTGCTAAGGGCATCTACTACTACATTGGCCTTGCCTGGATGATACAACACGCTCATATCATAGTCTTTTAACAACTCTAAGCATCTTCTCTGCCTAAGGTTCAACTCTCTCTGGGTAAATACATATTGTAAACTCTTATGATCAGTGAAAACATCAATATGAACACTATACAAGTATTGTCTTTAGATCTTTAGAGCAATCAAAACAACAGCTAACTCAAGATCATGGGTGGGGTAATTCTTCTCATAGGGTTTCAACTGTCTAGAAGCATAAGCTATCATCTTACCCTTCTGCATCAATACGCAACCCAAAAAACCAACTCTAGAAGCATCCCAATATACCACAAAACCATCAACACCATCAGGAAGAGTCAAAAAGGGGCTGTAGTGAGTCGAGTCTTCAACTCCAGAAAACACTTCTCACAAGAATCGGACCATAAGAATTTCACTTTCTTTTGGGTCAATCTTGTCATAGGGGACACTATAGAGGAGAAACCTTCAACAAAATAGAGGTAATAGCCAGCTAGACCCAAGAAACTTCAGATGTCAGTCGGAGAGATAGGTCTAGGCCAGTTTCTAACAGCTTCGGTCTTTTAGGGATCCACTCTAATACCCTCGACCCAGAAAAGCAACTGATCTTAACCAGAACTCACACTGGCTGAATTTGGCAAACAATTGATGATTTCTAAGGGTTTTCAAGACAATCTGGAGGTGATATTCATGCTCATTCTCACTACGAGAGTATACTGGAATATCGTCTATGAATACAATAACAAATATATTAAGGTGTGGTCTGAACACTCGATTCATGAGGTCCATGAAAGTTGTCAGGGAATTAGTTAAATCGAAGGACATAACAAGAAACTCAAAATGACCATAGCGAGTTTGGAAAGCTGTTTTTGGGATGTCACACTCCCTAACTTTGAGCTGATGATAGCCGAAACGAAGGTCTATCTTTGAGAAGTAACTTGCGCCTTACAACTGGTAAAACAAATTGTCTATTCTCAGAAGGGGATACTTATTTTTGATAGTGACTTTATTCAACTAGTGATAGTCAATGCACATACGCAAAGAACCATCATTCTTCCTCACAAATAACACAGGAGCACCCCAAGGAGAAACACTGGGTCTTATGAAACCCTTATCTAATAGATCTTTGAGTTGCTCTTTCAAATCCTTATGTTCTGTAGTTTCCATACGATAAGGAGGAATAGAAATAAGATGAGTATCAGAAAGAAGATCAATCATGAACTCTATCTCTCTATCAGGAGGTATCCCTGGAAGATCTTCCAGAAAGACATCAAAAAACTCATTGACAATGCTAACTGATTGGAGAGTTGGAGTCTCAGACTTAGTGTCCTTGACTCTAACCAAATGATAGATGCACCCCTTGGAAATAAGTTTTCTAGCTTTAATATATGAGATAAAATGACTCTTGGGAGATACAGAACTCCCAGACCACTCAAACACAGGTTCATCAGGAAACTAAAACTTGACCACCCGGGTACGATAATCTATAGAGGCATAACAAGAATGAAGACCATCCATACCCAAAATAACATCAAAATCCACCATGTCTAACTCAATCAGATCAACCAACATGACTCTATAAAGGACTGTAACAGGACACTTTCTATACACTTTCTGGGTAACAATCGAATCACCTACTGGGGTAGAAACTAAGATAGGCTCAGGAATATTTTCGGGACTCATTTAAAAATTCATAGCAATCAGAGGTGTAACATATGAAAAACTGGACCCAGGGAACAACAAAGCATCGACATCAAACTGAAGTATACGGAGCATACCAGTAACAACGTCGGGAGAGTTCTCCTACTCCTGGCGAGACGACAAAACATAGAACCTATTCTGGCACTGACCGCCAGCAGTGCTAGAAGAGGCGCCTTGAGCTGGGGCTGGGCGATTCACCTGAACTAGAGCACTAGCAGTCTGAGTCTGAGTCTGAGGGCGATTATCACGACGCCCTTTTTTGGCATGTGGGCACTCCCTAAGTTTGTGACCCAATTCACCACACCCAAAACAACCTTTCTTCTCACCCAACACTCACCCAGGTAGGTCCTACCACACTTAGGACACGGAGGATAATTTGTCTTACTACCAATACTGTTCTAAGACTTGGATATATATGACCGATTACCTTGCTCCTGCCTACCCCTAGGCATGGGATCACTAACTAACGATGGTGCTAGTGCAGCTGAACGGTCCTAAAAATGAGGGCGACTCCCTCTCTGTGACCTAGTTTGACCCTGTCCATGCTGCTTGAACCTAGCTCTCCTATTCTCTCCCATTCTATCTCTCTCCTTAATCTTATCTACTTCAATTTGTTGGGCATGAGTCATCAGCCTGGAAAGATTCATATCATTGTTTAGCATAGAAGACCCGCACTCCTTCACTACATAGCTAGACACTTTTGTCACAAACTTACTCATACTGGCCTGATTATCAGATACTAAGTCAGGGGCATATTTGGCCAACTGATTGAACTTCAGACAGTACTCTCTAACAGTCATAGCGCCTTGTTACAAGTTCATGAAGTCTTATACCTTCGCCTCTCTCATCTCTAAAGGGAAAAACTTATCCAGGAATGCATCCTAGAACTCCCGCAACCACCCAATCATAAGCAAGCTTTTTCAACCGATACGCTGCCAACTCTATACTATGCACCTCAGATACATGCAGCACCTAAGTAATCTTTTGCACCTCCTCTAAAAATAATTGTGGATCCTCATCTGACTTGGACCTATAAAATTCTGGTGGACTCATCCACACAAAGTCACAAATAGTTGCAGCAGCTGAATCACCTCCCTGCTGCTGTGGAGCTGGGGCCGTATTGGCCTGAATATTCGTGGCAACAGCTTGGACCAACGCCTAAAAGGCTGCCCAAAATTTAGCATGGGACACGTTCTCATTCAATGGGTTAGCAGGTTGGGGTTGCTGGCCATCATTATTTTTTATAGCTCGACATGGAGGCATACTTTTAAAAAAGGATAACACGAATTAATAGAAGAGAAAGAGACACTTTAAGCATGATAGACTTCTAAAAGAAAGAATCACACTTTTTTCTAAAATGTCTCATAGCCTCTTGCTTATAGATGTGGCGCGCTACACACCGATGATGAAGACTCTACTTAACATGGTTTGTCAGACTCACTAGGACTCATAAAACCTTAGGCTCTGATACCAAGTTTGTAACACCCCAGAAATGCGTGCCGAAGCATCACACAGCGCTTAAGGCTACAAGTAACCTCAAGCTAACCCTTTGATCGGTATTCATATCATTCATCACTTATCAACTGGAGTACAACAAATAGACCTCAAAATATTTTCCATGATATCATAAATCAAGATAAAAATAGTGCGGAAAGTAATAAAATACTATGTCTCATGACAACTCCAAATATCTAGTCTAGTCTAATAAGCCTCTAAAAGCCAACAACATCAGAGAGCCATTGGGACATACCCCAACTGACTCATACTCAGTATCAGAAGTACTTCATTCAACAAAATAGAAATCTGGATGTCACGTCCTCGGATCATGAGTACTCACCACAACAGAGGATGTAGAACAACATACTCAAAAAGTCACTGTCCAGCCTGGGACTGAGCACCTGAACCTACATTCTGAGAAAATGTAGCCCACATCTGGAGATATGGGTCAGTGCCATAGAAATGGACAGATCATATGGGGGTGCATGCAAATCTAAAAATCAATATCATAAGCATTTATAGAAGACATGCATGATGTAATGAAAGACTAACATTGCTCAAATAAGATCACTGTAATCATCAGAGAGTGTAATAAAACATGTGACTCATCATATAAATTCTCACTCACTTTCCAATTCATTAGATGATCAAACCTCAGAATGAAATCCCTCTTGGATAATATAAAATCATTAAAACTTTTCAAAAATGATAACTTTCACAACTCAACTTTCAAATCATTTCACTTTTGGTCTCAAACATAAGAATGCACACACACTGGGAGCCTCTTACAATCGACATAAACCATGTGAGCTATATGGAGTCCAACGTCCAACCCACGTTGGGGATAGCTGTCCTATCCTTGCCATCGGAGTAGGACCTTAACCTTTGGTTCACTAGTGATCACTATATCAAGCAGCCTTAGGTCACATCCTATGGGGGCACGTATTTCTAGGGAAGTACTAATCACAGCTATACCTCCCACTCGATGCTAAAGACTACTCCAGTACTTAGCTTAGATCATTTCAAAAGAAAACCCACAACAGAATAATTCAGTAATTCATATCGGGAGCCGTCATGCTACCCCTTTTTCATAATAAAATCAACATGTGGATTTTTTTTCTCATTCGAGTTCAAAAATAACTCTTTCAAGACCAAAAGGTCAAATCATTCAAATATCAAGGTGTGTAAAACACATTACTTCACCAAAGATCATAATCTCAAAGAGGATTTAAATTCCATATATCAACACTTGAGCAAAATACTTCAAGATTCATACTTTATGTAGCAACCATATATAATTCATGCAAAATCTGAAATTTTAACTTTAAACATGATATTATCATCAAAGTTGGTGGTATTCAACTTCAAGGCATCAAAATATCATAATTTCTTGAACAAAATATAATATATAAGTTTCCATTTCAAATTTATAGTAAAGCCTGTAAAATCATGTATATTTGTAAACGTAAACATTAGTTTGGGCACAAGAATGAAAGAAGCATCTTGTTGAAAACCCCACATACCTTTATGGTAACGGATTCATTGAAAGATTGGACCCTCAACGTTGATTGCGCAACGCTAGTTGTTTTTCTCCATTAGTGCTCTTGGATGATGAAATTAGACTGATAATAGGGTTATGATGTGTTTAGGAGCAGTTAAATTCGTAGGGTTATGTTCAGGGACGTGTAAGGAATGTTAAAAGGTTTATTTATCCTTGAAATAATGCAAAAACGGAGTGTTTAAGTCACTTGAAACCAATACATAGGCGCCGCATATGCTATCGGCTATTTTTACATAGGAGCCACATGTGCTATCACCTATGTAAACATAGGCGCTTATGCTTTCCAGTGGCCATATGTGATTGGCTACGCGACGGACTCAACGTCAAAAGCCATAACTCCTAGCTCGGGTGTCAGATTTTGTTGAAATTGGTATCGTTGGAAAGCTAATTCAATTATATATAATTTTTTGGGTATAAATATGCAAGAATACCACACATTTATCAAGTTATTCTCATTCAAAGATTACCCTTGTGAATTTAAACACTAAAAATTAAGGGATTTCGAAACTCTTAGCTTGTACTACCTTAAGTGACTCATATAACAACACTTAACACATCATAATCCCTCTTATAACTAGGGCACTCTTGGTGATTTAGTTGCCCAAATATGGTTTACAAAATTAGGTTTTACACATATACGAACAACGGTTTGTTCTCCAGCTTAGGAAAGTGCGGGGCATTACAAAAGTGGAATCCAAAACTCATATGAGGATCAAAAGATCAAATCTTGCTTGACAAAGCATACTAAAAATATAAGCTTCTTGAAATATCAAAACTCAATATTGGGGCTTAAATCCCATGCTTCAAACTCATGTCAAAACATCATAATAATCATGCTTGTCAATGAACTCAATAATAATTTAACTCAAAATCTGAAAATTTCTACAATAGGTATGAAAATATGAGAATAGACATGAAATTTATCTTCAAAATCTCTCAAAACTCATAATATTGTAAATAGAAATAATGGGTATAAATTCCAATTTAGAATTCATGTATAAACTTTTAAATTCGTAGCAAAACATCATGCTTAACATGCTTCATGAAAATACTTCAATACCATCAAAATAATAAGATCAAGAATCTCAATATCATGCTTAAACTTAATTAGGAAAAATTTGAAAAATCGCGTTACATCCATAAATATATGAAAATAGTCATGTATTTCAACATTCAATTAGTTGAAATCTTGTAATCTTCAAACAATTTAAATTGGGTATAAACCTTAACTTCAATTCCATGGGAAATCACATAAAATTCAGTAATTTGTAATCTAAAACAAGTTTTGGGCACATGGACGAAAGAATTGTCCTTGTTGAAACCCCACATACCTTAGATGATGAACTAGATGTACAACTTTATTTTTTGAGACTTTATTTGCACTCTTGAATGAAGATTCTTGAAGTTCTTGGTCTAGGGATCTTAAATCTTGCATCAATTTGGGAAAAGGATGGTGGAATCTTGAGTTTCTTGGAGATTAATGTTGAACTTAGGGTTTTTCAATTGGGAGAAAGTTGATGAAATTTTGCCTAAAGTGCTTGTATAGGCTTTGATTTTGTGTTTAGACAGAAAAAGGGTGGGGGAAATTGATTAAAGTGACCCTAGACCCTCTTGAAATTGAATTATCATGCAAAATAGCTTTGGATCCGTGTTAGTTTTTCATGTCGAGGCTAAGTCAACACGACACGTTAAGATCGCGTCGGCTTACTACCTCACACGAAAAATAGCATAACTTTTTACTTGGTTATCGAATTTTTACGAAATTAGTATCATTGAAAAGATAATTTAATTATCTACAATTTGGTGAGTCTTGAGTTGAAAAATTCTACATATATAAAAAGTTATACACATTTAAAGTAGACCCTTGTAGAATCAAACACCAAATGTTGGACGAATCAAATGATATTTGCTCAACTTTGTTCAAAGTCAATGCTTTGAACATTTTTCACCTCTAAACCACTTCATAGACTATGATAATGATCGTGAAACTTATATTCACATGGAATCATTTGGATTATAGCTTAGAAGCGTAGGAACGATGTTGAAAATTCTAGCACAAAAATATGGGGTATTACATTGTTTCCTCCTTAGAAACATTCATCCTCAAATGTGGCTAGTTAAGCTAAAAACATTGAAGAATCTGAGACTACATACTATCACACAACTAAAATAAACTAAATCACTGAATCTCAAACATAATATGCTACTGAACTGATCTATGAGTGCATGAATTCTCATGAAAATAGCTATATGGCTAAGATAGAAACGAGAGTATCAATTTATGAGTAACCATTACTTTACACTGGATTTGATCTCCCGAGAAAAAGATGAGAGGTTTATAACATGAAAACTTGGGGTATTACAATATCCCCTTCTTGGGATTGTTCATCCCCAAATGATACTAATTTGGTTGAAATACTAGGAAAAGATTCAAATGATACACAGGATACTCACAAATTGAATCATGACTTTAATATCCAAAACTGAAATTGATGCATGATGCGTGTGCTGAACTAACTTCATAATTTACATGGATGTAAACCCATGACCTCTTGGAATGGACATACTCAGGGAACTTCAGGTAGTAAGACTAGACTAAATCAAAAACTGAAAAACTAAAGAAATTTGTCTATCTGACTGTTAAACTGGTCTGCTGGCTACACGGACTGATTCATACTGAATGCTCACACCCAAATAGGGTATTTCTTCAACACTCTTTTAGGAAGTTCTAACGATATTAGGGAGTAATGAATTTTGGGCATGATCTGAACTAGACATCCTACTAGGGAATCACAACTTTGATACAACTCTATAGCTTGGAACATAGACATATACATTATAAGCTAGGATAGAATTTCTAGGCCGTAGGCATTGCAACTTCTTACTTTCAAACTTAGCAACTCTTCTCGAATACTCCGTCACTATACTATTCCCATTAAATACCATAATCCCTTGATTCAACTTCTAATTCTCACATGGGCATTGATAAACCGATCTACTAAGGTCTAAACTAAAATAATTCCTCTCACCATGGTCAAGCGTAACTCAAAATTTTGGGGTACTACATATAACACCATAACTGATTGGACTACCAATGCATCGCGGTCATATCATATTACCTCACTATTTTTATCATCAAACCTCACCCGAAAAATCTGAAACTTACATGAGATGTGCTATTGACAACCCCAATCATGATTTCACTTAAGGATTTACATTCTAAGGTCGGGAAGGTTGGAAACTAACGTGCACCCCATTCATCCACTCAAACACTAACATGACATTCAAGCCTATTGTGATAACCACATATAAACGTCTAAACAAACACCCATAATAGCACACTCCTTGTATTCTTTAACTCTCTATCACAACAACTCCCATGCACTACTCTAAGAATGTACATACACCAATTTCAAATAACAACAACATGTATCAATGACTTGGCCTCAGTATTACTTCACACTTATGGCCTTAGCTAAAACAAGCGTACAATGATCTTTCATCAACAAGAAATATTTACTCTCTCCCATCAACACAATTACTCATCACCACTATTATTACATAAGGAATAGTCACTAAAGGTTAGAACATGAGACCTTGAAGCATGGAAGGATACTATACATAACTTGACACTTAACTGAGGCCTGAGGAATAGAGGAACAACATCATGGATTCATCAAAGAGATCTGAATTAAGGAAATACATGATATAAACTGGATTGTACTAGGATTATGAGTTTATGAAAAATGGCCATACATTGAAACATGAGTTCATACTTATCATGAGCTACTCAACATAAGACTAGAGTTCATAGATTCATGAGGGATAACTCGAGTCACAGAGTGAAGCTGTTACTTGCTTGCTAGAAACTAAGAATGGACTTGAGCATGCATGATATGTATAGGAATTGGCATGGATCTATCATACAAGACATGGATTTGGTGATATAATAACTAAAATCCAAGGAATACTCTAGAGTAAGAAGGGATCATTAGCCTCCTTCCACTTAGAAACTTAAGGGTATTACTAACCACATATAAAACTTAGTAAACTTTGAGAATAATGCAACCCCATATCACCTTGGTCACATCTCTACATCATACTTAATTTCAAATACATACACTTACACTGTTGCATACACTGTTTATTCCTATTAATCACCTCCATATAACTAGCATCAACAACCGATTATTCTCACCTTTATGATCATCCGCTGTTCAAACTTAACGTCAAATGCTAAACTAGATTTACAACCCAACCTCACGTACCATTCTTACTCAAAAGCTATAAAATAAGACATCAAGAAACACTAGTCCACTAAAGCCTTAAATAATAATAATCAATCATAATCATATGGCCTATTTTATTTACAATCCAATATCACACCCTCTTTCTACCCATCACTACTAGTCACCCATCTATACACCTAAACTTTTTTCATAGTTTTATAAGTTTCAACTAAATTCCTTTTTACAACCTCAAGGGAAACCTAAATTAACAATACTAAACCACCGAGTACTTCATTAATAATCTATACTTTTCTAACACGACAAATATCATCATGACTCTTTCCATACTTCAAGCAAACAACAATTCTCCTTAACTACTAACTTCTTCTCTACCTTCCATTAAACTAACACACAAGGACACATCACTTCATTACTAACTCAATCATATGCAAAAAAACAATTCAGCTGTATACATATTCAATAATTTGCTCTTGCTACCCTTCTTGTCACTACACTTCTAAACCTACACTTCCAACTATAAGAAGATTCAATCTACTTATGAATCATAACACTCTAGGTTTCAATATCTCATGAATACAAACTCTATTCAGCAATCTATAGTCACACTATCTCCTCTAATGAGTACTACCCGTATTGAAAGGCTAATGAGGAATCTGGATACATATCTTACTCTATATTAACTGAATAACTCATAAGAATGAGGACATAAAATTTTGCTTTGAGGGACTTATGACACACTAGAGAGCTTCTCACAAGCTCTTCATGTGACTTCTGAGATTTCTTCTAGTGAATCTGAGAGCATTATCTGGGGAGGAACTGGAACTTGCTAGTCATGTTATCTCAAGAATAATACATAGAATGAGGAAATTTTGGGGTAACAAACAAATAGAAAAGAGATTCTGAGAGAAAAATTTACTACACGATCTAGAGTAGGAGAGAAAGGAAACTTTTCTTAAATGCTTTGTAACCTCTTGAAGAAAAGTACAGATGTCGCCGTACTAGTTTGCAAAACTCTACTAGACACGTTTTTATAGACACCCTAGGACACTTGAACTCTGTTCTTTGATACCAAGTTTGTAATGCCTCAAAAATCTATCCCGAGATGTCACACGGTGCTTAGGACCACAAGTGATCCCAAGTTAACCCTTCTAATGGCATACTATTAAGAAAATGATTAAATATATATAACTGACCGAGTTTACTATGCAGAAACATAGAAAAATGCTGGAATCTATAAAACACAATACTGATTACAAATTCTATATTCTAATAAAGTCTAAAAATAGAGGGACTAAAATTACAAGATTGACTCTAGCTAACATCTGTAAAGCCTCTACTATACTAACTATAAATAGTTGGGAAGCTACTCTAACTATCTCTAATCAATACATATGAATAAGAAAATAAACAACATAAATAAATCTAACTGAAGTCCCCGAAGTAGGAGGACTCATCATCTTGCTGGCTGGAATCTGCAACTGTCTAAAGCTGAATGTGCGTACTAAAACTTGTACCTACATTATGAGACAATGTAGCACATAGACCTTTATATAGATCAGTACTTTAAGGATGTACTGAGTATATGGGGGTGCAATGCATAAGTAAAACCTTATCTTATAAAGTCATATATGCTAAATGTAAATGACTTACATAGCTTGAGTAAATCTGAAACCTAAATACATAAATCATGAATAGTAAAACATATAATCTAAATATCATGAGCCATTACACTTAGTTCTGAAATCTGTATTCTGTACTCATTCTCAAATCATATAGGCTACGTGAAAAAAGAGCTCACCTTTGTGTCTGAAAACTAAAGCTATAACTCTGTAACTGAAAATCTCAAGTAATTCAATATCTGAATAAGTTTTGTGAGCCTTTACACTTAGTTCCTAAAATCATTAGGAAAAATACATACCTTAAGAAATATACTCAAAAGTTGTTATTTACTTTTAATAGCAGGGAGGTTCTCTTAATTGACATAAATAATGCGAGCTACATAGAGTCCAACGTTTTGTCCTCCTAAGGAAGAAACCTCATGTTGGGGAGAGGCATCCTACTCTTTCCAGGGAGTATAACCTCAACTCAGTGATCACTATCTCAGCCTTGGGTTGATAAATCTCAATCCTATGGTGGCACGTAGTTCTGGAGTATGAAACTGTAGTAACTTACTCGACTCGGTGGTAATACTACTCACTTTAGTTAGCTACGCTCATCTCAAGGAAATCAACATTAAAACTCGCATAAGGTGTTATTAGGAAACCAGTTATGCATTTAACATTATGTAAATAACTCCATAAAGTGTAATCCAAAACTCATATGAGGATCAAAAGATCAAATCTTGCTTGTCAAGGCATACTAAAAATATAAGCTTCTTGAAATATCAAAATTAAATCTTAGGGCTTAAAGCCCATGCTTCAAAGTCATGTCAAAACATCATAATAATCATGCTTGTCAATGAACTCAATAATAATTTAACTCAAAATCTAAAATTTTTTACAATAGGTATGAAAATATGAGAATAGACATGAAATTTATCTTCAAAATCTCTCAAAACTCATAATCTTGTAAATAGAAATAATGGGTATGAATTCCATTTAGAATTCATGTATAAACATTCAAATTCAAAGCAAAACATCATGCTCAACATGCTTCATGAAAGTACTTCAATACCATCAAAATAATAAGATCAAGAATCTCAATATCATGCTTAAACTTAATTAGGAAAAATTTGAAAAATCGCATTACATACATAAATATATAGAAATAGTCACGTAATTCAGCATTCAATCACTTGAAATCTCATAATCTTCAAACAATATAAATTGGGTATAAACCCTAACTTCAATCTCATGGAAAATCACATAAAATTCAGTAATTTATAATCTAAAATAAGTTTTGAGCACAAGAATGAAAGAATTGTCCTTGTTGAAACCCCACATACCTTAGATGATGAGCTAGATATATAAGCTTGCTTTTTGGGACTCTATTTGCACTCTTAAATGAAGATTCTTAAAACTCTTGGTCTAGGGATCTTAAATGTTGCATCAATTTGGAAAAGAGATGGTGTAATCTTGAGTTTCTTGAAGATGAATGTTGAAATTAGGGTTTTTCAATTGGGAGAAAGTTGATGAAATTTTTCCTAAAGTGCTTGTAATAGTCTTTGATGTTGTGTTTAGACAGGAATAAGGGTGGGGGAAATGGACTAAAGTGACCCTAGGCCCTTTTGGAATTTAATTAGCATGCAAAATAGCTTTGGCTCTAGGTCAGTTTTTCATGTCGAGACGAAGTCGACGCGACGCGTCAAGATCGCGTCGAGTTGCTGCCTCACACAGAAAATAGTATAACTTTTTACTGAGTTATTGGATTTTTGTAAAATTTGTATCGTTGGAAAACTAATTCAATTATATACAATTTGGTGGGTCTTAAGATGAAGAATTCTATTTAAATAAAAAGTTATACACGTTTAAAGTAGACCCTTGTTGAATCAAACACCAAATGTTGGACGAATCAAATGATCTTAGCTCAACTTTGTTCAAAGTCATTGCTATGAACATTTTTCACCTATAAACCATTTCATAGACTATGATAATGATCGTGAAATTTACATTCACATGGAAATTATTTGGATTAGAGCTTAGACGCATAGAAATGCCGGTTAGAATTCTAGCACAAAAATACGGGGTATTACACAAGATCATGGTTTTCTAACCTCTAATCTTTTACCTAATATGGATCTTACAACTACATCATTGAGCGGGGATGTAATAACCCAATTAAGTGAATTAAAGCTGTCATCGTACATTTGAATCAAGTAAAGCACCTAAATACATTCCTTCCCTAGACGCTAAGTTTAATTTTTTATTTTATTAAAGAATAAAAACCCAAACTTTGTTTATTCCCATATTTTATCTTCCTATTTCCTCTCCCGTTATCAAAAGGTTGACAATATATGTATTTCATGGGTGATCAATCCATAAAATAATTAAAACAAGAATAAACAAACAACCAAATATGATAAGCTAAATTAATCGAAATAAATCCAAAATAATAGTAATCATGTTCTTGGCTTTAACCCCGAAAAGAGTTTTTTAGCCACTAATATTTATAATCATGATCAAAATAATTAAATACATGATATGAAAAATTAAAAGCTAAATAAAAAAATTAAAACCTAATTTAACCGTGTAGCAGTTTCCAATTTCGTCCAAACAGTGTTCCACCGTTAATAACGTGTCTAGGTGTTGTTTTTCTTTCACCAAAAATTATCCATGAATTCATAATGATGTCCAGGTATTTTTCTATTGAAAGGCATCATTTCCACCCCATACTATACAAGAAAAGTCTAAGCCACACCTAAATTTTATAAGTGACCTATTACACACCTTAACTATATAAAAGTGATATTATTACCTCTCCGCGACCCCCATTCTAAGGCGTGTGTTTTACACTTATTTTAGGCGCGTCCATCCTATTAAATAATAAAAGTAAACGGCTAAAAGCATTAAGGGAAAAGGCATCGTTTCCACCCCAAACTATAGTCAAAAAGTCGAATCCACACCTAAACTATATAAGTGACATATTACACACCTTAACTATAAAAAATGATACTTTTTACTAACGTGGTGCTGACGTGGTAGCGCGTGTAAAACACTACACCACATGCAAGTGGTGGTAGCCTGACAGGGTGTAAATTGTTTCACTTTTTTATAGTTTAGGTGTGTAATAGGTCACTAGTATAGTTTAGGAGTGGCTTCGACTTTTTGGGTATAGTTTGGGGTGGAAACGATTCCTTTTCCCTCTCCAGCTGTCCATGCAATTCCATGTATACATATACATCCTAATCCCACAAGAAGTGGGATAAAAGAATTTGCACTACTACCAAAAATATTCCCACCTTTGACCAAATTAATGTCCAGTCGCCTTTTTAATTTTTGCACAATTTGACGAGGTTGATCACAGTGACGCGACGTGTCGACTTCTTGTCGAAGCCTTGGAATTTGCTACTAAAATTTTGGTTAAGTATTGGACGTCCTATTCTTTGCTCATGCCTTTTATAGTTTATTTTCAATAAATTTTCGGCATTTAAATCATCAATATATCTATGTATTCATCACACAAAGCCTCCTACAATATCATACACCATAAATTAAAGATCAAAACAACACAATAACCTAAACGATAAATCAAAACAAAAGCTTTGATAAGGCAAATTCGCAATGATCTTTCAATTATTATTTCGACTCTTGACTTAATCAAATTAAACTTTGCATAATACAAACAAGTTATTCAACTCATAGTTACATATTTAAATCATTTGGAACAAATTAAACACATTAGAATCCACTGAAACCAACTAGACACACAACTATCTCAAGCTAGTCAACTAGATTTTCGGGTTGAACTCTAAATGATTCAATTAAGCACAAGCTTGTTTGAAAAAAACATTGGACATTGTAAATACACACTTGGGCACTTAAATGCTACTTTTATATATATATATATATATATATATATATATATATATATATATATATATATACCAGATCTTAAGCAGATGAATTGCTATCAAAATAAGGCGAAATAAGCTAGGATAATGATACAAAAGTGTATAAAACCACCTCAAATCATCACCCCACACTTAAACTCTTATTCGTTGTCGAACAACTCTTTACTCTAAGTATAAAAATCTGAGGTGATGCTACACTTCTACCAAAATAAAGACACTCAATCTAGTACTACAATGACTACACAGAATGCAAGTTTCTACATAAAGCACGTCATTTACACAATTGAAAGCTCAAGAACACAACTTCAAAACATCCTAGCCTCAAGAATTAACTCACCTAAGTGGCAAACTTATGCTTATCATTCAATCAAGGGCATCATACAAATCACCCATATTCATCAAACATGTTCCCTTCACAAGAAGAGAGTTACCCATAATCACTCACAATATGCAATTTATAGCACAATGGGTACAAGAATCAAATTATACTCACTCTCACAAAGAATTCACAATTTCCACACAATGAACCATAAGCTTTCCCTTAGTTTAATGCTCCAATAATAGTCAAAAGTAAAGCTTAGGATGAATTAGAACTTTTTCGGGTTGTAATGTAGGCTAAGGGACGGGTAGGAACTATTTGTAAATAGTAACTAATCTCTCTAAGAGCCTTAATACACTACATTATATATTTAAAATCAATCTCCAACAACCAAATTATAGTTATTCATCCACCCATCACCTTTATTTTTCCCTACTGCTTTTAAGTATTTTTACAAATACATGGTGGGTGTATTGTTTATTCCTTAAAAATTCAATTTTTCTCATTTTTTAACAAACATGAGAATATTTCTAAAACCATTTATATCATTCCCAACCACCAGACATCAAATATAAACACCACTAACTATTACCTTGGGGTATCAATTTCACCCTTTTCTTCTTCAATTTCTCAAACTCCTTACTAATTTAATTTTCTTTTCATTAAAGCACTTTGAAAATTTTTGGATCAAATTATGGTCTATCAAAAAAGGAGATTAGGCTACATATGAGGTTGCCATAGAAAAAGCTAAAGGCTCAATGGGATTTAACTACGATAATGCACAAGGGTAGGTAAAAAGAAGGTATAAAACAAGGCTATCAAAGAAATGCCTAAATCATCTCCTAAATCCATATTCTTTATTTTTCTTTACACACACACCGGACAAGTTCTAGACATCACATGGAATAAGGGATATGCAAAAATCTCACATCACACATAGAACATGTTCAACTCAATAGGATCATCATAGACTCCTAACCAAACAATAGCATAAATTCAAATTTAAGCCAAAAAATACAAGAGTCATAATCAAGAGCCTAGGAGTCTCAAAATTAGTAATTCAATCAATCAACATGCTTTACAAACAAACCCACTTGCATCATGTAATAAAAAATAACACCAACAAGAATATCTCTCTCACATACAAAAAAATTAAACTGAGCCAAAATTTGAGAATTTCCACACTTAAAAATCTACTTTGTCCCAGAAATGAATTTTAAAAGTAAGAGATCAAAATACTCTCTGAGGCCTCTAGACCTAGCTAAATGCATATTTTTGCAGAAAGGAGGTCCGTGGGAACCCCACACTCAGTCTTAGACATGCTTTTAGCTTAGGATTTTGGTACTCAAACTTTTCATAAACCTGTGACTCAACTAAAAATAAAAACTATGTGAAGTAAAAACATTAGAAAAAAACTAGAAAGAAAACATATCTTATCTTGGGTTGCCTCCCAAGAATAGACTAATTTAGTGTCGTGGCACGACCCATATCAACTTTTTGCTCCACCTTGAGGATATGAATTTCACTCCCAACTCAGCATCCATCTTTTTCCTCTCTCATAGGGTTATGGTACAAAGATTAAGGAACTGGGTAATAGAATATGCATGGTAAACCACTCTTCCTTGAGGTGAGGTATGTTTTTATATTGCTTATCTGGAGTAAAATCAAGAATATAGATTTCTTGTTCCTCCTCTTCACACTCTTCCACTACTTTAAATAGTTCCACAGACAAAACATCATCTAAACATAATGTAGAAAAGAGTTTTGAATGAGGCCCAACCAATCTTACTTCAAAATTTACACTATCCACGACACACTCACTTTTATTCACCTTCTCAATTTCAGTCTTAAGATAAAGCTGACAATCAAGTAGCTGGGATTCTTGTGTTTGTTCCACAAATTTGATAATATCCTTCTCATATTTTTCTTTACTTAGCATCTGTAGGCATGGTGGTAGTGGTATCTCCTCAACCTATTCAACAATTTTAGTTTCTGAGTGGTTAGACTTCCTTGAATTACCCACAACTTCCTCATCAATAGGTTGGGAAGTCAATTCTGCATCTACCTCCATCTTATTATCTATTTTCTCTGCAGTCTCTTGATAGTGATTTATGTTTGCCAATAACTATACTTGAGACACTAAACGTTGTTTCAGCATCTCTTCCAAGTTGCTAGTTTGAGTTGTAGCCTGTATGTTTGGTTGTTGCTTCTGAAACTGCTGCTGGATGTTCCATGATTGAATTTTTTACTTATTTTGCCCCGTTCGATGGCAGTAGTTTATATAATTTTGCCTTTCAGCATAGCCCACAAACAATTCTAAATTGGGGTTAATAGAACAGATAGCTGCAATATGACCACTTTGACCCTAAACCAAAGACCAAGTTGTAGTATGCTCCATGATAGAACAATATCTGCATCATATTGTGAAGGTCCCATCCACGCACTTCCAACAAAATTTGGACAAAAAATCACTTGATGTGGTCCCCCACAAAAATAAATAGAATCTTCATCACACGAAAACCATCTATCCCAAGCTTACACATCAAGAAGTATGATAAAAAGAGAAATAAAATAAAATAAAAAGAAACTAAATAAAAACTATTTACAACTCAATATAGAAAAACTAAAAGTAAGATAGTAGCCTAGTTACAAGTCCCCAATAACGGAGCCAAAAACTTGATAGCGCCCAAGCGCACACGCAAGTGTATGGGGTCTTATCAAGTAGCAAAGTGGATTCAAGAAAGCCTAAGTATCGATCTCTCAGGGACTTGCGTTCGCCGACTATCCAATTCTAGTTTAGTAATTGAGAAAAAGTAAACAAAAGGAGAGTTTGTAATGTTGTAAATTAAAAATAAAATAAAATAAATAATGTGTAAAATAAAAGTCTTGGGACAATCAATGGATTAAAGCTCAGGGTTAAAGCACTTCGAAAAATCATACTATGTTATTGAATTTCCTTCATTAACTTGCTTATCTTGGTTGTTTATTTGTAGGGTTAATTGCACAATTATGGTTTTCCAACATCTAATATTTTACCTAATATGGATCTTACAACTACATCGTTGAGCGGAGATGTAATAATCCAATTAAGTGAATTAAATCTATCATCCTACATTTGAATCAAGTAAGAAACCTAAATGCATCTTTGTCCTAGACGCTAAGTTTAATTCTTTATTTTATAAAAGAATAAAAACCCAAACTTTGTTTATTCCCATGTTCTATCTCCCCATTCCCTCTCCCGAGATCAGAAGGTCAACAATATATATATTTCATGAGTGATCAATCAATAAAATAATTAAAACAAGACTAAACAAACAACCAGATATGATAAGCAAAATTAATCAAAATTAATCCAAAATAATAGTAATCATGTTCTTAGCTTTTACCCTGAAAAGAGGTTTTTAGCCATTAATATTCATAATCCCGATCAAAGTACTGAATATATGATATAAAAAATTAAAAGATAAATAAAAAAAGTAAAACCTAATTTAAACGTGTAGCAGCCTCTATATCCTAATCCCACAAGAAGTGGGATAAAAGAATTTGCATGGATACAGAAAATATTCCCACCTTTGACCAAATTAATGTCCAAATGCCTTTTCAATTTTTGTACAATTTGCCGAGGTTGATCACAGCGATGCGATGCCTCGACTTCGTGTCGAAGCACTGGAATTTTCTTCTAAAATTTTGGTTAAGTGTTGGACGTCCTATTCTTTGCCCATGCCTTTTATAGTGTATTTCACTGAATTTTTGGCCATTAAATCATCAATAGATATCCATATTCATCTCACAAAGACTCTTACAATATAATTGTAATGCCCTAAAAATAGGTTACGAGACGTCACACGGTGCTTAGGACCACAAGTGATTCCAAGCTATCCCTTTTACTGGAATAACTCATAAGCAACTGAATAAAATGCATAAATCTAAATGAAATAAGCAGAAGATGACTCTTTTCCACATCTAATCAATATAGAGCTAAATTAAAAGGATTACAACTCGTTTTTTACAAAAAAACACTAGAATCAAAGACATTAACTCTAATGACTATCTTTGAAGCCTCTACTAGTATTGACTATAGGTAGCCGAGACATGACCCCCAACTATCCCAAATCGACACGCTTGAATAAATAAAGATATAATACTGATCAAACTATATGAAGGACTCGAGCCCTTGAATCAAGAGGACTCATATTCTACAGTATGGAAGCTGCAAACTGTCTAAATATGGTATGCGTGCTAGAACTGAGCTGATACCTACATTATGAGATAACGAGCAGATAGACATATATGTGAATCAACACTTTGAGGATGTACTGAGTATATGGGGGTGAAATGCATAAGTAAAATATCATCTCATCATCATAATTTGTAAAATAATGCATGATAAATGTAAATGACTCACATAAGCTGGAATATCTGAAATACTGAAATCTGAAATCATGAATAGAAAATTAAACTTTATAAATCTAATGAGTCATAACATTTAGTTATGAAAGTTGTTCTTGTATTCTCTCTTTAAATCATACTATCTAAGTGTAGAAAGGACTCACTCTTAATTCTGGATTCTAAAAACTGAAATTTGTAGCTACTATCTTTCTGTAATGCATAATCTGAGTACAACTGTGATCCTTTACACTTAGTTTTCTAAAAGCTTTTCTGTTATTTTTTTTGTTTTAGGGAAACCTTTCAAAATTTTTCTTGACTAGTAGGGAAAAATACTTTATAACTATTTTGAAAATCTTTACTGATAGGGAAATACTCAAAACTGTTTATTTACTTTTACTAGCAGGGAAGCTCTCTTAACCGATATAAACCATGCAAGCTACATGGAGTCCAATGCCTCGTCCTCATAAGGAATAAACCTCACGTTGGGGAGAGGTGTCATACTCTTTCCAGGGAGTATAACCTACTTTCCATGAGATATATCATAAGCTAAATCTATCATCCAAATAGGAATGGGAATAATCTCAAAATCTGTTCCTACATTGGCTACGTAGTTTTGTGGAAGATAGGTCGCGCTAATCCCATACTTCCCGCTTGGTGCAAAATACTACTCTCTTTTTATTTGCTACACTCATTGCGTTGGAAATCCACTTTAAAACTAGCATAAGGGTTTATCTAAAACAAATTATGTATTTATTTGATAAAATCTGTATATAAAGATGATCTAATTTCTATAATCTAGAATAATCTAAAAAGTGGATTCCATAGCTAATCTAATGATCAAAAGATCAATGTTTTACTAAATTTCTATAAATAATTTAATAATAGGATGCTTAAAGCATCATCTTTCTTGAAATAATAATATTCAATCTTG
The DNA here is from genome assembly GCF_002878395.1 of Capsicum annuum. Lineage (NCBI taxonomy): Eukaryota > Viridiplantae > Streptophyta > Magnoliopsida > Solanales > Solanaceae > Capsicum > Capsicum annuum. The sequence goes on from NC_061118.1 coordinate 136,861,509, forward strand.
GGGTAGTAATCCATGTTTTAATCTCATGTCAAAACATCATAATAATCACGCTTAATATTTAAAACAATGATAGTTCATATCAAAATCTATAAATTACTGCAATATGTATGAAAATATAAAATAGACATGCAATTCAACTTCTAAAACACTTGAAATCTCAAAATCTTGCAAAGAACAATAATGGGTATGAACCCTAATTAAAATATCATAAATAATCATTCAAAATCATATGAATTTTAAATAAAAGCTTGGTTTTGGGCACAAGGATGAAAGAAGATCCTTGTTCATAAATCCCACATACCTTGGTAGATGATTAGATGGAGAAACTTAAATTATTGATTCCTATTTGAGTTCTTGATGGTGAGTTTTTGATTATATTGCCTTGGGAATCCTCAATTTAGAGCTTTCTTGGAGAAACTATGCAAGATTTTGATTTCTTGAAGAAGAAGATCTTGAGTTCTAGGATTTTGTTTTGAGAGAAAATTGATGAAATAGGCATAAAGTGCTTCGGAATATGCTTAATGTTGTGTTAAACATAAATTGGGGCCTTGGGGATTGACAAAAATGCCCCTATTACACTTCTAAATGGAACTGAAAAAGAAAGCAAAAATCTCGATTTAATAGGCCACCGCGTCACGCCACTATCACGGTGGCTCACTGGAAAAGGACAAGTGCCAATTTTGTTGGGCTACTAGATTTCAACAATTGGAAATTTGGACCTCTCCGCGATGTAAAAATATTGCGGAGGTCCACTAGAATAGACAATTATGAAATTGTCCTTCACCGCGTGGTGGTTGCTAAGGTGGGACACTGTCAACTTAAAAATGCTCTAACTCTTCAAACAAACATCAGATTTGGGCGAATTTGGTATCGATGGAAATCTTGTTCAATTTCCCACTCAATAAAAATTCGAAATCTAGAAAATTCCATATGAAATAAAAAGGTATTTATTTTTGAAGCTAATCTTTGACATTTTAGGAATGAAATTAAGCTAGAAAAAATACGGGGTACTACAATATCTCCCCCTTGGGAACATTCATCCCCAAATGTGGCTAGATAAGCTGGTAATACTGAAGAATTTGAGGCTATAAGAAATCATGCACAACTGAAATAAACTAAAAAATTAAATATCAACATAATGAGCTACTGAACTGATTTTCTAGTGCATGAATTCTCATGAAATTAGCTACATAGCTGAATTTGAGACTGTAAAAGAACTAAATGAAGGAAGACTATTACCTTCAAATGAATCTGAGTTCGTGGAGAAGATATTAGGGTGCTTGGTACACATGTCTGCTTCTGCTACCTAAGTAACACCCTCAACGAATTAATTGGAATGAGAGTTCTAATCTAAGGCAACTGAGATTACATATTGAACATTCACATCTGCAAATATACTTATATGACTAAGTCTGGAACATTGGAAACCTCTATTATGAAACTAATTTCTCAGCTGACTTGACTTATTATATGAAGCTGATTCACGCTGACAGTTTATAATTCGCTCGAAGTGTTCAAGATGCAATTATGTAGAACTGTGAAGTGATAAGTTATACAGGGATAAATCATGAGCCAACGTGGTTAAAATCACACAATAGGTATTACATTGTCTGAGTTGGGATCTTGGAAAACTAAGATCATTCACTAAATACTTATGAACTAAATCATGACTAGATATCAGAATCTGAAATTGATGCCTGATGCCTGATGTATATACCGAGCTGAATTTACAATTTACCTGGTTGCAAACAAACAACCTTTTGAAATGGCCATACTCATGAAATTTCAGGTGGTAAGACTAGACTAAATCGAAATATGGAAACTATAGAAATTTTTTTGTCTAACTGTTAAAATAGATTGTTGGCTGTACGGAGTGAATTATACTGAATGCTCATACCCAGATATAGTATTTCTCCAACACTCTTCTAAGAAATTCTACTGATATTAGGGAGTAAAGAACATTGGGCATGGTTTGATCAAAACATCCGAATAAGAAATCACAACATTGCTACCACTTTATAGCATGGAACATAGACCCATAAATCATAATCTAGGATAGAATTACTAGGCCTCAAGCAATGCGACTTCTTACTTTCAATCTTATCAACACTTCTAACACTCTCCCTCAACTATATTATTCACCAAAAATACCATACTCACTTGATTCAACTTGTAATTCTTACTTGGGCCTTGATAAATCCGACTACTAAAGTCTAACTGAAGTAAATCCTCTCATCATGGTCAAGCCTAACTCAGAATCACAAGGTACTACACATAACACCATAATACTAGTCATAACCATGGATTCAATATCCTAAGCATTTTCATAACTACTCATTCTAGGATGATTCTTCTTACCACATTAATAACTAAATTCAACCTCTTACAAGAAATTCATTAATGCACCACACACATATCCTCTTATACACCAACATGACGTTTAAGCCTATCTTTATAATCACATATGCATTTCTAAACGAATACCCATAAGAGCATCTTTCTTGTATTCTCTAACACCTCTATCAATAACAACTTCCATGCACTATTCTTAAGAAGGCACATATAAAATATTCTCAACTAACCAAGTCATACACAAAAAAACTTCACATCAATATTTCTTCATTTATGGACTTACATAAAACTATCATACAACCATCTTTACTAATATGACATATTTACTCTCTCCCATCTACACAACTGTTCATCATCACTATCTTGACCTAAAGGAAGGTCACTGAAAGGTTGGAATACCATGGCCTGAAACATAAAGGGATACCAAGCATAGCTTGACACTTTACTGAGGCCTGGGGAATAGAGTGTTCATGACACAGACTAATTAAGGAGGTCTAATATGAGGGTGTACAAGATATAAATCTAAAATTCGCTGATCGCTAAGAGTGTCACCTGAGTATTGGATCTGAAGATATTGTAAAGCATAAGTACATGAGTCATGAGCTACATGACCTGAATTTTGGAGTTCATAAATTAATGGAATATGATTCCAACTACTGAATGAACTAGAACTCCTCATACTAGGAACTGGGAGAGCACATGATTCTCTATTATATGCAAGAACATGAGCTATGATCATTGAGGTAACATGTAAGGCATGAGTAGATACTGGAATAACTGAAATACCGATACTGAAATAAGAATGTATTGGACATCATCCTCTCTTTCTGATGTTCTATAACATACTAGCATCACTATTAGAATCTAAGAGCTTGACTCGGCTTCTCTTTCTATCATCTCCCCCTTAGCTTTAAGACATTATTCAAATTCTAAAAAAACCTTTACTAAACTCTAAAATGAACTACACTCACTGCACTCTAGAGTCTGGAACACAACAATACACGCAAATAAAAACTTATTCTAAAAGACTACACCTGAAAGTGTAAAACTCACTTCTAATACTTCTTTCTGAGGTACAACTCTATCTTTCTATAGCACCACTAATTATCATATAATATCTTGAAGACTTACTAACTTAGAATCTTCATGAGTATCACCACATCCTGAGTTCAAACCACCCTAAGTTTATCTCTATATTTTCTATCAATCGTCATTCCTAATTTTTTACCACTACTCTTCTATACCCATACTTCCATGTATAATAAGGTTCTACAATTCGTAATTCTCAACTTTGAAGTTCATAATACCCCTCGAATACATACTTTATTTACTAGTCTAGGTTCATACTATCTCCTCTCATGAGAATTATCGGTATTGAAGAAATAATGAGAAATCTAAATACACATCTAGTTCAGTCTCAACTGAACAACTCGTAAGGATGAGGGCATAACTTTCAATTTGAGGGACTTATGACACAATAGAGAGCTTTTCTCAAGGCCTTGGTATGAGTTTTGATATTACTGATGGTAAATCTAAGAGCATTATCTGGGGAGGAAATTGGAAATGTTTTGTCATGCTATCTCAAGAGTAAGTCACAGATAAAGAATTTCGGGGTAATACACAAATAGATAGGAGATTTTGAGAGAACAACTTTATTGCATGATCTAGAGTAGGAAAGAGAGGAAAATTTTTCTTAAATGCCTTGTAGACTCTTGAAGAAAAGTATATACGTCTCCATACCATTTCGCCAAACTCTACATGATTTGGCTTCACAGACACCCTAGTATATTTGAACCTTGTGCTTTGATACCAAGTTTATAATGCCCCAAAAATGGGTTCCAAGACATCACATAGTGCTTAGCACCACATGTGATCCCAAGCTAACACTTCTACTTGCATAACTCATAAGCAACTGAATAAAATACATGAATATCAATGAAATAATTGAAAGATGAATCTTTTCTAAATCCGACCAATACAGAGATAAATTAAAATAATTACAACTCTGCTTTTACACAACAACGCTGGAATCAAATACATTAACTCTACTGACTGTCTATGAAGTCTCTACTAATATTGACTATAAGTTGTCGGGACATAGACCCCATCTATCCTAAATCAACACACTTAAATAAATAAAGATAAAATACTTCTCAAACTATATGACCGACTCAAGCCCTTTAATTAAGAGGACTCTATCATCTGCTGACTGAAAGCTGTAAATTGTCTGTATAGGGTATGCGTGCTACAATTGAAGTGATACCTACACAATGAGACAATGTAGCATATGGACATATATGGGATCAGTACTTTGAGGATGCACTGAGTATATGGGTGTAAAATGCATAAGTAAAATATCATCTTATTATCATAATTTGTAAAACAATGCATGCTAAATGTAAATGACTCACATAAGCTGGAATATCTGAACTATTAAAATCTAAAATCATGAATAGCAAATTAAAATTTATAAATCTAGTGAGTCATAACAGTTAGTTCTGAAAGCTGTGTTTGTATTCTCTCTTTAAATCATACTGCCTAAGTGTAGAAAAGACTCACTCTTAATTTTGAAATCTTAAAGCTGAAATATGTAGATATTATCTTTTTGTAAAACATAATCTGAGTAAAACTGTGAGACTTTGCACTTAGTTGTCTAAAAGCTTTTCTATTATTATTATTATCTATTAGGGAAACCTTTCAAAGATTTTCCTTACTAATAGGAAAAAATACTTTAAAACTATTATGAAAATCTTTTCTGATAGGGAACTACTCAAAAATATTTATTTACTTTTACTAGCAGGGAGGTTATCTTAACCGACATAAACCATGCAAGCTATATGGAATCCAACATATCGCCCTTTTGAGGAAGAAACCTCACATTAGGGAGAGGTGTCATACTCTTGCTAGGAAGTATAACCTACTTTTCGTGTGATCAATCACAAGCTAAATCTATCATCCCTATAGAAATGGGAATAATCTCAAAATCTATTCCTACATTGGCTATATAGTTTTGTGGAAGATAGGGCACGCTAATCCCACACTTCCTGCTAGGTGCTAAATACAACTCCGTTTTTATTTGCTACGCTCATTCTATTACAAATCCACTTTAAAACTAGCATAAGGGTTCATCTAAAACCAATTATGCATTTATCTGATAAAATCTATAAATAAAGCTGATCTAAATTCTGTAATCTATAATAATATAAAAAGTGAATTCCATAGCTAATTCGATGATCGAAAGATCAAAACTTTACTAAAATCTATAAATAATATAATAATAGGATACTTAAAACATTATCTTTCTTGAAATAATAATATCCAATCTTGGGGTACTAACCCATGCTTCAATCACATTTCAAAACATCATAATAATCATGCTTGATATTGAAAACAATTATAGTTTATCTCAATATCTATCAATTACTACAATAGGCATGAAAGTATAAAAATAGACATGCAATTCAACTTCTAAAATACTTGAAAACTCAAAATCTTGCAAAGAGAAATAATGGGTATGAATCCTAATTCAAATATCATAAATAATCATTCAAAATCATATGAAATTTAAATAAAAGCTTGGTTTTGGGCACAAGAATGGAAAAAGATCCTTGTTTATAAACCCCACATACCTTGGTAGATGATTAGATGGAGAAACTTGAATTATTTATTCCTATTTGAGTTCTTGATGATGAGTTCTTGATTATCTTGCCTTGAAAATTCTCAATTTAGAGCTTTCTTGGAGAAACTATGGAGGATTTTGATTTCTTAGAGAAGAAACTCTTGAGTTCTAGGGTTTCGTTTTGAGACAAAATTAATGAAATAGGCATAAAATGCTTTGTAACATGCTTAATGTTATGTTTTACACGAAATAGGGCCTTGGGGATTGACCGAAATGCCCCTATTAAAATTCTAAACGGAACTGGAAAAGAAAGAAAAAATCCTGATTTAATAGGCCACCGCAATGTACCACTATCACAGTGGCTCACTGAAAATGGACGAGTAGGAACTGAGCGTTCACCGAGATGCGCCACAATTGCGGTTCCCTTTTGGAATGCTATTTTAGCCGCTGGCGCGACGCGCCAATATCGTGTTGGGTTACTGGATTTTGACAATTGGGAATTTGGACCTCTTTGTGATGTGCCAATATCGTAGAGGTCCACTGGAATTGACAATTATGAAATTGTCCTTCACCGCAACGTGGTGGTTTCTCAGATGGGACACTGTCAACTTAAAAGTTCTCTAACTCCTCAATCGAGCATCAAATTTGGGTAAATTTGGTATTGATGGAAAGCTTATTCAATTTCTCACACAATAGAAATTTGAAATCTAGAAAATTCCATATGAAATAAAAAGGTATTCATTTTTGAAGCTAATCTTTGGTATTCTAGGTACAAAATTAAGTTAGAAAAAATATGGGGTTTTATAATATCTCCCCCATGGGAACATTCGTCCTCGAATATGTCTAGATAAGTTGAAAATACTAAGGAATCTGAGGAAATAAGTTATCATGCACAACTAAAATAAACTAAATAACTGAATCTCAACATAATGAGCTACTGATCTAATTTGCTAGTGCATGAATTCCCATGAAATTAGCTACATATCTGAATTTGAGACTGGAAATGAACTGAATGAAGGAAGACGATTAACTTCAACTAAATCTGAGTTCGTGGAGAAGAGATGAGGGTACTTGGTACACATGTTTGCTTCTGCTTCCGAAGTAGCACCCTCAACGAATTGAGTGGAATGAGATTTCTAAACTAAGGTAACAGATATTACATATTGAACATTCGCATCTGGGAATATACTTACATGACTAAATCTGAAACATTAGATCTATCATAAAATAATTTCTGAGCTTACTTTCCTTTACTTATTATAAGAAGCTAATTCATGGTGAGAGTTTAGAATTTGTTTGAAGTGTTCATGATGCAATTATTCATGTAAAACTAGGAAGTGATAAGTTATGAATACATTATTCATGAGATAATGCGGTTAAGATCATACAATGGGTATTACATTGACTGAGTTGGGATGCTTGGAAAACTGAGATCATTCACTAAATACTTATGAATTGAAACATGACAAGACATCTGAATCTAAAACTGATGCCTGATGCATATACTGAGTTGAATTCGCAATTTACCTGGTTGCGAACAAACTACCTTTTGAAATGGCCATACTCATGAAATTTCAAGTGGTAAGACTAGACTAAATCAAAAGATGGAAACTATAGAAATTTGTTTATCTGACTATTAAACTTTATTGATGGCTATATGGACTGAATCATACTAAATGCTCATACCTAGATGGAGTATTTCTCCAACACTCTTTTAAGAAATTCTAATGATATTATAACACTCGTAAAAATCCTCCATGTGTTATCTCATAGTAGCTTGCTTATAGAGTTGAATACTTAATTTTTTTTTCTAAGTGACAAAGAGACTTATTCTCATTTTGAATTCTCTATCTTTGAGGATTTTATTTTCGACCTTCCCGACCTTCGTTTCTTGATTTTTTTATTGATATACGATGGGGAAAGTCAATAGTACATCTTGGGTGCATTTTAGGAGAAAAACACACTGGTTTGAAATGCCTTTAAAATGCTCCAGCATTTTGGTACATTTCAGGGGCAGATTCAGGATCAAATTCAAATGATCATAAATTCTCGTATATAATAAAATGGGAGAGCTTTTATATATCAAATCAATGCTCTTTGTCTTATTTCCAATATCACTGATTTTATCCAAATCCAACATATCAGTCAAAAGTTATGACCATTTTACTTCAACATATCAGCCTGTCAACTGACAAAAATTTTTGTGATATTTTTGATTTCTTTTGGGGTAAAATAGACATTTCCAACCCCTATCATACACTAAAATGAGATTTAAGGCTCAATTGACCAAAAGATGGTCAGTTTCTTCTAATTTCTCAAGAACCAAACCCCTTAGTCCCAAAATAAAAATCAAGATCCCTCAAAATTCAATCGTAAAATTTTAAAATTTATTTAAGATTCGAGATCCCCATTGAGAGGGCTACAAGAAGCACCCATCAATTATTCGTATAGCATCCCTAACGCGATAGTTCATTCCAAAAATTCTAATTTAAGGTATGCGAGGTTTTCCTAAAAATCTCATGGGCATAGAAATCATGATTTTAAGAAAAGGATTTTGGATTTATGAATATATTCATATTTTAGAAACATTGATGATATTGTTTTGGTCTTTAGGCCTTCTCCAAATTGATTTGAATTGATATATGTATATAGGTACGTGTTTTAATGTTAATGATTGAATTGAGAGCATGATTCATTTAAAAATTCCTCTCTTGTTATGATTTTCCTTACTTATCATATGTTATGGATTATCTTGAATGCATCATTGAAAAGCATGATATGAAATGCCTTAAGTATTGTTATAATTGGATTATGATTTTCATTTTTAAAGAGAGGGTAGTTATGTTGATAAATGTTGAAAATATTCATATAATGAAAGAGTGCATGATTTTGCCAAAAGCACATGACCACCATATGTTTGAAGGATTCTTGAATAGTTTTGACTTATGTTTTGGAACATGAAATCTTTTAAATTATTTGCATGTTTTGGTGGTATAAATTGAGTTTTCATGAAAGAATCATGCATGGTACAATGTGGCTCAGAATTAGGACTTGCAAGTCTTGGTGTGACGACACGAACTCAGTTAAAGCCATAGTAATTCAGAATAGAATAAAACACATGTTTGAAATCAATTTTTCAGATGTTAAAACAAGAAATATGCAAGATTCAGAACAGGATAAAATTGGGCATAAAGATATCTTAGGTGGTTCCTCAAAGAAGGCATGAGTTTAGACAACTCATTTTCCAAAACCGCGATTTGTCAATCCAGGTATATTAGTATACGCTGGCCTAGTGTTCTGTGGCATATCAGACTCAGACCCTCTAACCCTTGCGGTACACTTGGGTTGGGGGCTTCCCCGCCAAGTCAATGGCGGATTTCATATAGCCCGTGGAATATCAGACTTTTAGGGGAGTGCCACCTAACTCAGAAGTAATACAAAGATCAGAAACGGTATTGTCAAGAATGGTTTATGATTTTCAGAAAAGTGCCTATGTGTTTTGAAACTATTTTATGCATGATGATTTGTAACCCGCTCTCAACCATTTTGTATTTATGCAGACTTATTATTTTGGATTTATTAGTCTACCAGTACATCTTTATTGACCCACTCCCCCTACTTCTCAGGTTCTGAGGCTCAGTCTAGGGGTCTAGATAGGCAGTAAATTTTATCAGATAGAGTTGCAGTGTTCAATTAGTGAGCCTTCTATATCTCAGATGACTGTTTACTTTCCGAATATTATTATTAATTATGGTTTTGGTCTACTGGGGGCGTTGTCCCAGTTTTTAGATTGTGTTAGTGATCATGTAGTAGATATTTCGCAAATGGTTTGCAAATATTGTTAGATAGTTTTGGATTTCATTCTCCATTGCTAACTTTATATCAGATTTATGACCATGATTTCATTTGTAATAATTTCCATATTTTATTATTTATGTGTGAATGGTGTATATGATTTCAATTTAGAAAGGTGTGATACAAGATCGACAAGGAACACACATACAACACTAAAATCAGTCCACAAGTTGAAAGAACCGTGGACCCTTTTGATGACCACTCTCGGATTCAACAAAAATACAATTTATTGTGGTTTTTAAAACCTAAAAGAAGCCCAAAAACTATTTTAATAACATAAAGATGAAGAACAAGAACAAAAAATGGGTTACAAGAGAAACAATGCACCACACGGCTACAAGATTACAACTAAGAAAAAGATAGAGAGTATGACATACGCTACTACAAAGACAAAGAACCTAAGTGTATTCAAGCATAAAGACCCTTGATAAATATATTAGAAACACCTACACTATGCGGTGGACCCAAGAGAGGACCTCAATCCGTCTAGTACCCAACGATCCAACCAAACAAACAACAAAAATGATTCCACACCTAAGTTGTTTTCTAGTTTTAGCCAAGTCTCTATGGTAGAGAGAAATTGTGTTTTTCAAGTGTGTTATACAATCGTCAATATCCAAAAAACTAAGTAAATTAACCCTAAAATGTTTCTTATATAGTGTATTACAAATAGAAGGCAAAAATTCCAAAATGCCCCTTAGAGATTAGGTGCCCCTCTAGTGTGAATTAGTGGTTGTTTTGATATATTTTAAGCCCTTAATTCCACTTCTCTTGCACACACACATGGAAGAATTAAATACAAATCCTCATAAGTTCATCTATTCGATCGCACTTGTATCATCCTCTCCATCTTGAGAGAAATTTGTCCACAAATTCAAGCAATCATCACCCGCAAGCTCTCCTCTTTGAATCATCTTTTTCATGTTCCAAGGTTAGGATGTTAAACCAAGGTTTCCATGAGTTCATCAAGATTTATACTTGGAATTAAATGGTCTTTAACCTGCACATAAGAAGAAAGGATGCTACGCAAAGTGTTAGCATCTTGGTTAGTAGGAAACAAAGGGTATTTGTGGGCAAACCCCACAATCCTAACTCTCGACTTCTTTTATTCACCCTCCTCACTCTTGGCTTCTTCTTCCACAATATCACTAAGCATGATTATCCTTTCCATATACATAGTCACAACACATCCTCCATCCACCGGCCAAATATCTTCCCCACCTTCATCAATTTCCACCTCGGCCTCAACCTCTCCATCTTGAGCATTTTCATCACCCTTATTTGATTCAAGTCCTACCTCCTCACCAAGATAATATAATTTTCCCTTCCTAAGGATTACATTTATCCATTTTGGGCACTCACTAGCCTTGTGCCCCAACCATTGATATTTAAAACATTGAAATCCCTTAGGACGAGAAGTAGAATTTGGTTTACCCTCATTTCTTGGAGGATACTTTTGGGAAGAATTGGTTTCGGTTTGTACAACCTTGTTCTCAGTTTGGTTGGCATTGGATGAATTCTCTTTATGTTGGTGCCACTCCGAGGAAGGTCCTTGGTGATTCTTGGGTTTGGGGGCCGAGAGCTCCCTTTCAATTTCCAAGGCCTCTTGGAAAATTCCATCGATTGTGTCAAACTTGTGGAGGGTCATCCAAGAAGCTATGTCCCTATTCAACCCGACTTTGAATTGTATAATATCATGGCTCACTTGTTCTCCTCTATGGTCAAGTTTTAACATCAACTATTGAAACTCGTCATAGTATTCCATGACACTTTTGTTTCCTTACCTCAAGTTGTACAGCTTGGAAAGAAGTTCTTGTTTTTAGCCCTCAGGTAAGTTCCTTTAAAGCATAAGTTACCTCAATATAAACCATGGAGGTGGCCGCTCGGCAATCAACACATCACCAAACCTCTTCACATACTCTCACCAAGTGTTTGCATACCCTTCAAAGTGAGCGATTGCATAACAACTCTTCTTCTCTTCGGTTAGGTCATTCACTTGGAATATCCTATCATAAGATGACTCCCAAGAAAGATATACCTCAGGATCACTCTCACCCTTGAAGATCGGAAGACTAACTTTGATGGAATTGAGGCTAAGCTCTTGGGTTTGGTTACCACCCCGTACTTCTTGGCCTAAATCACCTTGCCTACCCCTCTCCTCTTCTTCCCTAAAGTAATCATCACCATAACCCCCATAACCCCCATGTTGTTCCTCCCTACCATCACTCTTAAAATAGTTTGGTGGATTTTTATAAAGTGGATTCGGATTTGGAGGATAGTAAGGACTTTGGTTCAATGGAGTTTGGATTGGAAAGTGAGGTCTTTGGATAAGTGGGGGGTTTGGGTTTTATGGAATTTGGGTTCCAAATCCGTCATGTTGGACTTGGTGAAGTGGAGGGAGGGTTGCTCTATCATACTCATGGTTTTGGGAAACATTTGGTGGTTGGCTCGGTGACTTGTTCATTTTGTGCAAGGCCTTAGGAGTAATGGTTGGGTAAATATTTGGAGGGGTGGAAGGTCGACTCCTTTGACTTTCCACACGTTCTAATCTCTTACTCATTGATGCCACAAACGTATCTAATTTCTCAAGACCCACATTCAACGTAGCCACATCTCGGGACATATTTTCAAGGCGAGCAAAAATGAGATTGATGGCATTATTGTCTATTGTTTGAGCATTTGAAGCCTCGGGTTCCATTGTGGTTGTACCAAAAATAACCCTTCAAGTTTCTTCAAAATCAAGCTCAACAATAGTGGATGACTCAAATTACCTCCAATTTAGCTAAAATTCGAACCCTATACTCCTATAGTGTTATAGAACACAAATTTAACACTACACACACAAGAAAAAACACAAAATCAAAACTCAAAATTTGACCTAGGGTCAAAAACGGGTTTAGTATTTTTTTTGGGATTTTTGATTTTGACATTTTTTTTTTGTTGGGATTTTTAATTTCTAGACTCTAATAGTGTTAAGGAACAAGGATCTAACACTAGAAACACACAAAAATCAATTTTTTTTTTGAAAAATCCTAATAACATGAATAGTAACTTTTTTCTTTTTTTCTTCTTTTTCATTCTTTTTTGGATTTTCAAGATAACAATCCCAAGATTGATTTTGTTGGGAAAAAATCAAACTTTTCTCTGATACCAAATGATACAAGATCGACAAGTAACACACAAACAACACCAAAATCAGTCCACAAGTTGAAAGAACTGTGGACCCTTTTAATGACCACTCCCGGATTCAACAAAAACACAATGTATTGTGGTTTTTAACACCTAAAAAAATCCCACAACAAACTATGTTCAAAATATTAATATGAAGAAAAAGAACAACACATGGCTACAAGATTACAGCAAAGGAAATGATAGAGAGTGTGACATACACTACTACAAAGACAAAGAACCTAAGTGTATTCAAGAACAAACACCCTTGATAAAGATAGAAGAAACACCTGCACTATGCGGTGGACACAAGAGAGGACCTCAATCCGTCTAGCACCCAACGATCCAAGCAAACAAACAACAAAAGTGATTCCACACCTAAGATGTTTCCTAGTTTCAGCCAAGTCTCTATGGTAGAGAGAACTTGTGTTTTTCAAGTGTGTTATACAATCTTCAATATCAAAAAATCCAAGTAAAGTAACCCTAAAATGTTTCTTATATAGTGTATTACAAATAGAAGGGAAAAAGTCCAAAATGCCCCTTAGAGATTAGGTGCCCCTCTAGTGTGAATTAGTGGTTGTTTTGATATGCTTTAAGCCCTTAATTCAACTTCTATTGCACACACACGTGGATGAATTCAATACACATCCTCATAAGTTCATCTATGCGAACACACTTGTATCAGGGTGTCTGAGCCTTCATGGTTTGGGATGCTCGTCACGGTCAGGGCTTCAGTTCGGGTTATGATAAACTTAGTATCAGAGCACGATTCATGGTCCCAGGGTGTCTGTGAAATAACATTGGATTGAATATTGCTTATGGGTATGTACCGTGCCACACCTATAAGCAGGAGGCTACTAGGCGTTTATGAATATTTCTCCTCTATGTGATTTAGTTCATGCTTTGGAGTCTAATCTATCCTCCAGTGAATGATCTCTTGCTTTTCAGAAAATAGTCATGCCTCCTTATCGCTCCAACAATCTGAATACTCAGGATGATGAAGTCCACCCCACCCATGGGTTATGGACCCATAACAGAGCGCACACCCTAGAACCTGTCCCTACTCTAGGAGTACCTCCAGTCGCGACCAGTCCTCCTCAAGCTCCACGAACAAATGTTAATCATCCCTAATCTTCTCAGAGGGACATATCAAATGCAAAATTTAGACAATCCATCCACATTCTTGCATAGCTGGTAGCCACATAGACTTAGAAGTCGGAGGATATTGGGTCTTCATCTGTTACTTTCGAAGCTAATAGGGTGGTCCAGTTCATGAGAATGAACCTGCCTAAATTTTCTAGCACTAAGGTAGAAGAGGACCCATAGGAGTTCATAGATGAAATAAAGAAGATTTTCAGAGTAATACATGTGGATCAAGTAAAGGGGTTGAGTTAGCAGCATACCATCTAAAGGATGTAGCGAACCAATGGTATAACGAGTGGGAGGATGCAAAGGGTGAGAGTGCTGAGCCTATAGTTTGGATCGAGTTCCTGGAAGCTTTTCTTGACCAGATTTTTCCTTTAGAATTGAGGGAAGTCAAAGTAGAGGAATTCATAAATCTTAAGCTGGGAAAAATGAGTGTCCAGGAGTACACTCTGAAGTTCAACCAACTAGCCCGTTATGCACTGAAGATGATAGGTAATATGAGAGCCTAGATAAGGAAATTTGCATCCATCCTTTCAGATGATCTAGCGCTCAAATGTCAGGGAGCAATGCTGAATAAGGATATGGAATTTTCTAGGATATAAATCTACATAAAGCAAGTTATGGAAAAAAAGAAGAAAATAGCTGAGTCTAGGAAAAAGGACAGGCAGGGAAAGATAGCCGAAATAGCAGACCAGAGTCACAGTCAGCAGCAGAATGGTAACTGGGGTAACAAATGGCTAAAGAAAAAGTTTTGAGGCAAGGCACAGTCTGCAGCTAGCGCTCCGGCGCCCAGAACCTCAGTTGATAGACGATCCCAGATTTTTCAGACTAATCATGGATCCAGGACACAGGATACCCAGTCGCAGGGCAGTTTGGTACAACAATATTGTACTGTTCCACGGTGGGAGACTTGTGGTAAGCATCATCCAGAAAGGTGCCAGCTGGGCTCATTGGTGTGTTATTCATGTGGTTGGATGGGTCATTTTCAGAGGGATTGGCCTTTGTCTAGAAGGAGTGTTGGGGGTGCCAAGTCCCAGGCAAACTCTTTTGCACCACCACCGCCTCAAAAGGGTGCCACTTCAGCTGCCAGGAGCGGTCGTAACTAGTTGTATGCCTTGAACAACTTCCAGGAGACAGGGGCTTCACCAGATATAGTGATCGGTATATTACAAATCTTTTCTTGTGATGTATATGTATTTCTTGATGCCAGGTCTATATTATCCTATATAACCCCGTATGTGGTTGTTGGTTTTAGATTAGAGCCTAATGTGATTGCTGATCCTTTTTCTATTTCCATACCAGTGGGAGATTCTGTTTTGGCTAGGAGTGTGTGGAAAAATTGTGTTATATCTGTTTGTAGTCGGGATACCATAGCTAACCTTATAGATCTTGATATGGTTGATTTTGGTGCAATCTTAGGGATGGACTGGCTCTACTCATACAATGCCAAGCTAGACTGTAGAACTCAAAAGGTTACTTTTTCCTTTCTAAATAAACCAGTGATAGAATGGGAGGGTCATTCTTTATCACCTAGAGGGACATTTATATCCTATCTTAGAGCTCGTAAGCTCATTTGTAGAGGTTGTCTATATCATCTGATATGAGTAAAAGATTCTAATGTTGAGAGTCCATCTATTCAGTCAGTCCCTATGGTAAATGAGTTTCTAGAAGACTTTCCAGATAATCTTCAAGGAATACCACCTGATAGGGAGATTGATTTTGGCATTGATTTATTGCTAGATACCTGACCTATTTCTATTCCACTATATAGAATGGCTCCTGCAGAACTGAAAGAATTGAAAGAACAACTGACAGATCTCCTAGATAAAGGCTTTATCCATCCCAGTGTTTCTCCCTAAGGTGAGCCTATACTTTTCGTGTAAAATAAAGATGGTTCCCTTCGTATGTTCATAGATTACCGCTAGATGAATAAGGTCACGATTAAAAATAAATATCCCCTTCCTAAGATTGATGATCTTTTTGACCAGCTTCAGGGTGATAGGTGTTTTTCAAAGATAAACCTTTGTTCGGGATACCACTATATGAAGGTTAGAGAGTTAGATATTCCTAGAACAACATTTTGAACCAGATACGGCCAGTATGAATTCTTAGTCATGTCCTTCGGGTTGACTAGTGCCCCTGCAGCTTTCATGGATCTAATGAATAGGGTTTTCCATCAGTTTCTGGATCTGTTTGTCATAGTATTCATTGATGACATCTTGGTATATTCTAAGAGTGAGGAGGACTATGCCAATTACCTCCGAATCATCCTTCAGACTCTCAAAAATCATAAGTTGTATGCAAAATTTTCCAAGTGTGAATTATAGCTGAATGATATTACTTTCTTGGGGAATATTGCGTCTAGTGAAGAAATTAAGGTTGATCCCCAAAAGATTGAGGCAGTGAGACATTCGGAGCATCTTGGGTTTGGCCGGGTATTATAGAAGATTCGTAGAAAGTTTTTCTTCTATATCTGCTCCACTTACTAAGTTGACTCAGAAAAAAGTGGAATTTGTGTTGTCTGACTCATGTGAGAATAGTTTTGAGAAGTTAAAGGAAGAGTTAACTACTGTACCTGTGCTGACTCTTTCGTAAGGTACAAAAGGTTTTCTTGTATACTATGATGCATCCCGAGTGGGACTCAGATGTGTTCTTGTGCAGCATGGTATGGTGGTGGGTTATGTATCTAGGCAGTTGAAAGTGCATGAGCGCAATAACTCTACCCATGACTTGGAGTTAGCCGCAATGGTATTCGTACTTAGGATCTGGCGGCATTGTCTTTATGGGGTGCATCTTGATATTTTCACCGACCACAAAAGTTTGCAGTATGTTTTCTCTCAGAAAGAATTAGACTTCAGGAAAACGCGTTGGATGGAATTGCTAAAGGATTATGATATGAGCCTGCACTATCATCCGGACAATGTGAATACTATAGCCGACGCCCTCAACAGGTTTCCTATGGGTAGTCTTTCTCATGTTCAGGAAAGGAAAAGAGAAATGGTGAAGGATATTCACAGACTTACAAATCTTGGGGTGCGACTCATAGATTCCAAAGATGGGGGAGTGGTTGTTCATGAGATAGCTAAATCTTCCTTTTGTGCAGAAGTTAAAGAAAAGTAGGCTGAAGATCTCATCTTGATGCAAATTAAGAATGATGTGGGTCAGTAGCAGGTGATGTCATTTAAGATTAGTGGAGATGGTCTTGTGAGATATCAGGGGAGATTATATATGCCAAATGTCGACGGTCTGCGAAAAAAATCCTTAACGAAGCTCACATTTCGAGATATGTTGTTCATCTAGGATCTACAAAGATGTATCATGATTTAGAAGCTATATAATGGTGGAATAATATGAAACGTGATGTAACTAACTTGGTTGCCAAGTGTTTGAATTGTCAGCAAGTTAAAGTAGAGAATTTGAGGCCCAGTGGTACTTTCCAAGGGATATCTTTACCTTTGTGGAAGTGGGAGATGATCAATATAGACTTCATTACGGGACTTCCGAGGTCCCAAAACCAATATGATTCTATTTGGATGATTGTTGATCGGCTGACTAAGTCAACCCATTTTCTGCCTGTCAGGACTATTTATTCGGGAGATGATTATGCCAAGCTTTATATTGAGGAGATAGTTCATTTACATGGGACACCGGTATCCATCATATCTGACCGAGGTACGCATTTTTCTTCGCTGTTTTGGAGGTCCTATTAGAAGGGTTTAGGTACCTAATTAAACCTAAGTACTGCGTTTCACCCTCAGGCGGATAGGCTAGATGAATGTACCATTCAGACCCTTGAGGATCTGTTGAGATCCTGTGTAATTAATTTCAAGGGTAGTTAGGTGGATCACTTCCCACTAATAGAGTTTGCATATAATAATAGCTACCATGCCAGTATTAAGATGGCTCCTTTTGAAGCACTGTATGGAAGAAGATGTAGGTCGCCTATAGGGTGGTATGAAGTGGGCAAGACTCAGTTGTTTGGGCCTAATCTTGTTCACCAGGCAATGGAAGACGTGAAACTTATTAAAGAATGACTTAAGAAAGCTCAGAGTAGACAAAAATCATATGTCGATGTTAGAAGAAGGGTTAGAATTTGAGGTTGGTGATTGTTTTTTTTTAAAAGTCTCTCCTATGAAGGGAGTCATGCACTTTGGGATGAAAGGTAAGTTGAGTCCTCGCTATATAGGACCATACCAGATTTTGAGAAGGATAGGTGTAGTTGCGTATGAGTTAGATTTGCCTGCAGACCTGGGTTCTATTCATCCGGTATTTTACATATCCATGTTGAAGAAGTGTATTGGAGACCATTCTCTAGTGTTACCCATAGAAGATATCAAAGTGTCGGACTCCTTATCCTATGAAGAAGAGCCTATAGCAATCTTAGATCATCAAGTTAGAAAATTAAGGAGCAAAGAGATAAGACTTAGTTAAAGTATTGTGGAGAAAAAGGAAAATTAAAGAAGCTACTTAGGAATCCGAGGATGACATGTGAGCTAGATACCCAAGCTTGTTTGATCCAGCGAATGAGGAAATGGAAGGTACAATCCTTGTCTTATTCTTTCCTATGCCTTAGTATGTTTGAAATAGTGCTTATCTGTATTTTGCATCATTATTTGCGGATGAATGATCCCAAGGGGGGATAATGTAATGCTCGTAAAAATCCTCCATGTGTTATCTCATAGTAGCTTGCTTATAGAGTTGAAGACTTAAATTTTTTTTTCTAAGTGTCAGACTTATTCCCATTTTGAATTCCCTATCTTTGAGGATTTTATTTTCGACCTTCCTGAGTTTCATTTCTTAATTTTTTTATTGATATACGATAGGGAAAGTCAATAGTGTGACTTGGGTGCATTTTAAGGGTAAAACACACTGGTTTGAAATGCCTTTGAAATGCTTCAGCATTTTGGGCACAGTTTGGGTGCATTTCAGGGGCAGATTCAGGGTTAACTTCAAATAATCATAACTTCCTATATATAATGAGCTGGGAGAGTTGATACATATCAAATGAAAGATCTTTGAGTATTATTTCCAATTCCACTGATTTCATCCAAATCCAACATACCAGTCAAAAGTCATGCCCATTTTACTTCAACAAATCAGCTTGTCAACTGACAGAAATTTCTGCAACAATTTTGATTTCTTTAGGGGTAAAATGGACATTTCTCATCCCCTATCATACACTCACACGAGATTTAAGCCTTAATTGACAAAAATATGGTCATTTTATTCCAATTTCTTAGGAAACAAACCCCTTAGTCCCAAAATAAAAATCAAGATCCCTAAAAATTCAACCGTAAAATTTCAAAATTTATTTAAGATTCAAAATCCCCATTGCGAGGGCTACAAGAAGAACCCATCAATTTTTTGTATAGCGTCCCTAACGCGAGAGTTCATTTGAAAGGTTCTATTTTAAGGTATGCGGGGTTTTCGTAAGAATCTCATGGGCATAGAAATCATGATTTTAAGAAAAGGATTTCGGATTTATGAATATATTCATGCTTTAGAAACATTGATGATATTGTTTTGGTATTTAGGCCTTCCCCAAATTGATTTGAATTGATATATATATATATATGTACATGTTTTAATGTTAATGATTGAATTGAGTGCATGATTCATCTAAAAATCCCTCTCTTATTATGATTTTCCTTACTTATCATACGCTATGGATTATCTAGAACGCATCATTGAAAAACATGATATGAAATGCCTTAAGTATTGTTATAATTGGATTATGATTTATATTTCAAATGACAGGGTAGTTATGTTGATAAATGTTGAAAATATTCATATAACGAAAGAGTGCATGATTTTACCAAAATCACATGACCACCATATGTTTGAAGGATTCTTGTATAGTTTTAACTTATGTTTTAGAACATAAAATATCTTAAACTATTTGCATGTTTGGGTGGTCTAAATTGAGTTTTCATAAAAGAATCATACATGGTACAATGTGGCTCAGAATTAGGACTTGCAAGTCTTGGTGTGACGACACCAACTCAGTTAAAGCCGTAGTAATTCAGAACATAATAGAACACATGTTTTTAATCAGATTTTCAGATGTTTAAACTAAAAATATGCATGATTCAGAACATGATAAAATTGGGCATAAAGAGAGATTAGGTGGTTCCCCGAAGAAGAAATGAATTCAGATAATTCATTGCCCAAAACCGCGATTTGCCAATTCGGGTATATTATTATACGCTGGCCTAGTGCCCTGTAGCGTATCAGGCTCAGACACTCCAACCCTTGTCGCACACTTGGGTTGGGGGCTTTCCCACCGAGTCAATGATGGATTCTATATAGCTCTTGGAATGTCAGATTTGTAGGGGAGTGCCACTTAACTCAGAAGTAATACAAAGATCAGAAATGGTATTGTCAAGAATGGTTTATGATTTTTAGAAAAGTGCCCATGTGTTTTGAAACTATTTTGTGCATGATATTTTGTAACCCGCTCTTAACTATTTTATTTTTTTGTAAACTTGTTATTTTGGATTTTTTCGCGTACCAGTTCATATGTATTGACCCCCTCCACCTACCTCTTAGGTTCTGAGGCTCAGTCTAGTGGTCCAGATAAGCAGTAGATTTCATCAGACAGAGTTGCAGTGTTCAGTTGGTGAGCCTTTTATATTTTAGAAGGTCTATTTACTTTCTAATAATTATTATCAGTTATGCTTTTGGTCTACTGGGGGCCTTGTCTCTGTTTTTAGATTGGGTTAGTGACATGTAGTAGAGATTTCACAAACGGTTTGCAAATGTTGTTAGATAGTTTTGGATTTCATTCTCCATTGCTAACTTTATATCAGATTTATGACCATGATTCTGTTTGTAATAATATCCACATTTCCCTATTTGTGTATGAATGGTGTATATGATTTCAAGTTAGAAGGGTGTCTGGGCCTTTATGATTTGGGATGCTCGTCATGGCCAGGGCCTCAGTTCGGGTCGTGATAGATATTAGGGAGTAAAGAACTTTGGGCTTGATCTAAACAAAATATCTGAATAAGAAATCATAACATTGCTACCACTCTATAGCATGGAACATAGACCCATAAGTCATAAGCTAGGATAGAATTACTAGGATTAAGCAATACAACTTCTTACTTTTAAGCTTATCAACACTTCTAAAATACTCCCTCAACTATATTATTCCCCTCAAATACCATAGTCGCTTGATTCAACTTGTAATTCTCACCTGGCCTTGATAAATCTGTCTACTAAAGTCTAACTGGACTAAATCGACTCATCATTTTCAAGCCTAACTCAAAATCACAAGGTACTGCACATAACACCGTAATACTAGTCTGAACTTTGGATTCCATACCCTAAGCATTGCCATAACTACTCACTCTAGGATGATTCTTCTTATCACTTTAATAACTAAATTCAACCTCTTACTAAAAATTCATTAATGCACCATACACCTATCTTCTTATACACCAACACGACATTTAAGCCTATCTTCATAACCACATATGCGCTTCTAAACGAATAGCCATAAGAGCATCTTTCTCATATTCTCTAACACCTCTATCACTAACAACTTCCATGCACTATTCTTAAGATGGGACACATAAAATATTCTCAACTAACCAGTCATACACAAAAAAAACTTAACCTCAATATTTCTTCATTTATGGACTTACATAAAACTATCATACAACCATCTTTCCCTATATAACATATTTTCTCTCTCCCATCTAAGTAACTGTTCATCATTACTACCTTGACCTAAGGGAAGGTCACTGAAAGGTTTGAATAATAGGGCCTGAAACATAAAGGGATACCAAGTATAGCTTGACACTTTACCGAGGCCTGAGGAATAGAGTGTCCATGACATAGACTCATTAAAGAGGTCTAATTTGAGGGCGTATAAGGTATAAATCTGAATTTCGCTGATCGCTAAGAGTGTCAACTGAGTAATGGATCGGAACATACTATAAAGCATAAGTACATAAGTTATGAGCTGCATGACCTAAATTTTGGAGTTCATAACTTAATGGAATATGATTCTAACAACTATATGAACTAGAACTTCTCATACTAGGAACAGGGAGAGTACATGATTCTCTATTATATGTATGAACATGAACTATTATCCTAGAACTAATATGTAAGGAATGATTAGATATTGGAATAACTAAAATACCAACACTGAAATAAGAGTAGATTGGGCATCATCCTCCCTTTCTGATGTTCTATAACATACTGGCTCACTACTAAAATCTAAGAGCTTGACTCGGCTTCTCGTTCTATAATCTCCCCCTTAGCTTTAAGCCATCATTCAAAGTCCAAGGAGCCTTTTACTAAACTCTAAACTAGACTACACTCACTGTACTCTAGAGCCTGGAACATAACAATACATGCAAATAATAAACTTACTCTGAAAGACTACACCTGAAAGTGTAAAACTCACTTCTAATACTTCCTTATGAGGTACAACTCTATCCTTCTATAGCACCACTAATCATTATATAACATCTTGAACACTTAATAACTTAGAATCTTCATGATTATCACCACATCCTGAGTTCAAACAATCTAAAGCTTCAACTCTCATTTCTATTCCCTCAATCTTCAATGATTCAAACTTAGATTCTAACACTTAACACGAATATCTTCAACCTTTAATAAATCATATTTCCTCCGTCATAACCTACTAATATCGTATCTCTAAACATATATTTCTAAACCATGAGAATCAAGATCATACCAAAAAGGCTCAACATTATCTATCCATAACTTAGCTCCTTAACTTAGCTATTAAGAACTTCATACACTATATATAACTAGTCTTCTTACTCTTAGAAATTCAATGATACTACCAACCACAAAAAACACGTAATAACCATAGAAAATAAAGAAACCCTGTATAACCGTGGGCATACTTATTCATCATTCATACAACATCGTACTAAATTCTGAATAAATAAACTTAAGCTCTTGCATACACTGTTCAAGCGTACTAGATCACTTCTATGTAACTAGCATCATTAACCAAGAAATCATTACATCCACCTTGATGACCTTCAAATGTTCAAACTTAATGTCTAGTGCTTAACATATTTCAACAACCCAACCTAACATACAATTCTCACTTGGAAGCTATGAAATAAAACATCAAGAAACACTAGTCTATTAGAAGTTCATAACAATAATAATCGATGGTAATCATGTGGCCTATCTTATTATAATCCATTATCACATACTACTTTTACACATCTCTACTATTTACCCTTTTAGACACCTAAATTACTATATAGCTCCTTAAGTTCCCACTAAAACGTTTTTTTATAACCTCAAGGGAAGACCAAATCAATGATACTAAACCATCAAACACTTCGTTAATATCCTATACCTTTTAAATACAATAAATATCATCAATATCTTCTTCTGTACTTCAAAAAAACAACAATTCACCTTAAATAATAACTCATTCTCTACCTTGCTAAACTAGCACACAAGGACATATCACCTTAACAAAACTAGAAAACATGCCTAAGTTTATCTCTATACTTTTTATCAATCATCATTCCCACTTTCATGCGGCTACTCTTCTATAACCATACTTCCATCTATAATACAGTTCTACTATCTGTAATTCACAACACTGAAGTTCATAATACCCTTCGAATGCACACTTCATTAGTAGTCTAGGTTCATACTTTCTCCTCTCATGAGCACTATCGGTATTGAAGAAATAATGAGGAATCTGAATACATATCTAGTTCTGTCTCAACTGAACAACTCATAAGGATGAGGACATAACTTTCAATTTGAGGGACTTAGGATACACTAGAGAGCTCTTCTCAAAGACTTTGTACGACTTTTGATATTACTGATGGTATATCTAAGAGCATTATCTGGGGAGGAAATTGGAACTTGCTGATCATGCTATCACGAGAGTAAGTCATAGATGAAGAATTTAGGGGTAACACACGAATAGGCAGGAGATTCTAAAAGAACAACTTTACTACACAATCTATAGTAGGAAAGAGGGGAAACTTTTTCTTAAATGTCTTATAGCCTCTCGAAGAAAAGTACAAATATCTCCATACCGTTCTACAAGACTCTACTAGACACGGCTTAACAGAAACCCTATGACACTTGAACCTTGTGCTCAGATACCAAGTTTCTAATGCCTCAAAAATAGGTTTCGAGACGTCACACGGTGCTTAGCACAACTAGTGATCCCAAGCTAACCCTTCTCCTGGCATAAATGATATACAAGTAGATAAAATGCATAAATCTAAATGAAATAGGCGGAAGATGACTCTTTTCTTAACCTGATAAATAGAGAGCTAAATTAAAATGATTACAACTTTGCTTTTATAAATCAACACGGGAATCAAATACATTAACTTTACTAACTATCTATAAATTCTCTACTAGTATTGACTATAGGTAGTAAGGACATGGCCCTCAACTATCCCAAATCAACAAACCTTAATAAATAAAGATAAAGTTCTGCTCAAACTATATGACTAACTCGACCCCTTTAATTAAGAGGACTCTATCATCTGTTGACTGGAAGCTGTAAACTATCTGAATATGGTATGCGTGCTACAACTGAACTAATACCTACATTATGAGATCATATAGCACATAGACATATATAGGATCACCACTTTGAAGATGTACTGAGTATATAGGGGTGAAATGCATAAGTAAAGCATTATCTCATCATCATAATTTGTAAAACAATGCATGCTAAAAGTAAATTACTCACATAAGCTGGAATATCTGAAATACTAAAATTTGAAATCATGAATAACAAATTAAACTTTATAACTCTAGTGAGTCATAACATTTAGTTCTAAAAGCTGAGCTTGTATTCTCTCCTTAAATAATACTGTGTAAGTATAGAAAGGACACACTCTTAATTCTGGAATCTAAAAGCTGAAATCTGTAGCTAATATCTTTTTGTAAAGCATAATCTAAGTAAAACTATGAGACTTTACACTTACTTTTGTAAAAGATTTTATGTTATTCTTTTCTATTAGGGAAACCTTTCAAAGATTTTTTTTAGTAGGGAAAAATACTTTAAAACTATTCTAAAATTCTTTACTGATTGGGAAATACTCAAAAATATTTATTTACTTTTACTAGCAGGGGGGTTCTCTTAACTTAAATAAACCATGAAACCTACATGGAGTCCAATGTCTTGTCCTCCTAATTTAGAAACCTCACGTTGGGGAGAGGTGTCGTACTTTCGCCAGGAAGAATAACCTAATTTTCATGTGATCGATCACAAGCTAAATCTATCATCCATATTGAAATGGGAAGAATCTCAAAATCTATTCCTACATTGGCTACATAGTTCTGTGGAAGATAGGGCATGCTAACCCCAAATTTCTTGCTCAGTGCTAAATACTACTCCCTTTTTATTTGCTACGATCATTCTATTGGAAATCTACTTTAAAGCTAGCATAAGGGTTTATCTAAAACCAATTATCCATTTATCTGCTAAAATCATTAAATAAAGATGATCTAAATTTTATAATCTGTAATAATCTAAAAAGTGGATTCCATATCTAATCCGATGATAAAAAATCAAAGCTTTACTGAAAATCTATAAATAATATGATAATAAAATGCTTAAAGCATCATCTTTCTTGAAATAATAATATTCAATCTTTGGGTATTAACCCATGCTTCAATCACATGTCAAAACATCATAATAATTATGCATGATATTGAAAACAATAATAGTTTATCTCAAAATCTATAAATTACTGCAATAGGCATGAAAATATAAAAATAGACATGCAATTGAACTTCTAAAACACTTGAAATCTCAAAATATTGCAAAGAGCAATAATGGGTATGAACCCTAATTAAAATCTCATGAATAATCATTCAAAATCGTATGAATTTTAAATAAAACCTTAGTTTTTGGCCCAAGGATGGAAGATGATCCTTGGTAGATGATTAGATGGAGAAACTTGAATTATTGATTCTTATTTGAGTTCTTGATTATATTACCTTGGGAATCCTCAATTTAAAGCTTTCTTGGAGAAACTATGAAGGATTTTGCTTTCATGGAGAAGAAGATCTTGAGTTCTAGGGTTTTGTTTTGAGAGAAAATTGATGAAATAGGCATAAAGCGCTTTGGAATATGCTTAATGTTGTGTTTTACACGAATTGGGGCCTTGAGGATTGACCAAAATGCCCCTATTAAAATTCTAAATGGAACTGAAAAAGGTAAAAATCCCGATTTAATAGGCCACCGCGATGCGCCACTATCGCGGTGGCTCACTGAAAAAGGACGAGTGGGAACTGGGCATTCACCGCGATGCTTCACAATTGCGGTGCCCCTTTGGAATTCCATTTTGGCCACTAGTGCGATGCACCAGTATCATATTCGGCTACTGGATTTCGACAATTAGGAATTTGGACATCTCTGCAATGCTCCAATATTGTGGAGGTCCATTGGAATTGGCAATTATGAAATTGTCCTTCACCGCGACGCAGTGGTTGTTCAGGTGGAAACTGTCAACTTAAAAATGCTCTAACTTCTCAACCTAGTATCGAATTTCGATGAATTTGGTATCGATGAAAAGCTTAATCAATCGAAATTTGGAAAATTCCATATAAAATAAAAATATATTCATTTTTGAAGCTAATCTTGGACATTCTATGGACAAAATTAATCTAGGAAAAATATAGGGTATTACAATCATACACCACCAATTAAATATAAAAATAACACAATAACCTCAACAATAAATTAAAAGAAAAGCTAAGATAAGGCAAATTCACAATGATCTTTCACTTATTATGTCGACTCTTGACTAAATCAAATTGAACTTTGCAAATTACAAACAAGTTATTCCACTCATATTTACACATTTAAATCATTTAGAACAAATTAAACACATTAGAATCTACCGAAACCAACTAGACACATAACTATCTCAAGCTAGTAAACTAGTTTTTTGGGTTGAAGTCTAAATGACTCAATTAAGCACAAACTTGTTTAAAAAAT
Organism: Capsicum annuum; assembly: GCF_002878395.1. Classification (NCBI taxonomy): domain Eukaryota; kingdom Viridiplantae; phylum Streptophyta; class Magnoliopsida; order Solanales; family Solanaceae; genus Capsicum; species Capsicum annuum. The sequence goes on from NC_061118.1 coordinate 136,888,640, forward strand.
ACATTGGACATTGCAAATACACACTTGGACACATAAGTACTTATTTATATTAATATAAACACGTTAAGCATACGAATTTCTTTTAAAAAAAAAGGTGAAATAAGCTAGAATAATGATCAAAAAGTGTATAAAACTACCTCAGATCAGATAGCAGCTCGCTGATTACTCTGAGGTGCTATAGAGTAAGCCAGAGTAGTGAATATACCTGTGAACTCAGCATGAGAAACAGACTCATTAAGGGATCTTCCTTAACTTGCTGAGGTGCGTGTTTATTCCCGTTTCTACTTTCGGTATTCTTTTTGAGAGGCATGTTCTGTAAACAAAAGGAAGATTAAATTAAAAAAGAGTTTAAATTGTGATCATGCTCATTCACACGACATAAATACTGAAAAACAAGGAAATTTTCCTAAAACTTCTTGTAGCCTCCTGTTCATAAGTATGGCGCATTCACACCCATGCACAACAATCTACTCAATATGGCTTTTAGACTCCCTAGGATATTTTAAAACCTTAGGATCCTATACCAAGTTTGTAACACCCCAGAAATACACCCTAGATGTCGTACGGTGCTTATGGTCCCAAATAACTACAAGTTAACCCATGAAGTAGTACCTGCTGGGAGCACTGAATAATATACTAATAATGAAGACATATGCGGAAAATCAACTGATAATTCCATAAGCTTTTGAAAATTAAAAATAATACTGAACCATAATTTTGAACGTCTTGAACATACTGAAAATATTGATAAAAACAACAAAAAAATGACTATCTACTTGAATGTCTTAAAGCCTCTAAAATTGATTGATTGTGGAGTTAATGGGACAAACCCTAAGATAACTCTGACTGACTAAATAACTGAACTACTGACATAGCGGTTTATAAGATAAACCCATTCTCGAAGGATAAGGAATCAACATTGCTGCTACTGCTGATAAGCTGATTTGCCTAAGAACGACCAGGAAACTAAGCGTCTGAACCTATGATATTAAACATCATTGCGCAATAAACAAGTATGCAGTTAGTACTTTGAATGTACTAGTATGCGAGATGAGGTTAGGTTGATATGCATGAGAAAATATTTGACTCAATAACATGAGATATGTGAGTATAAAGGCATAAAAACTGTAAAATTTGAGAATGTATGACCAAACATAAACATATTCTGATATGGTTTGTAAACTAAAATACTGAAACACTGATAACTGAGTAACTGATTACTGTATGTTATGGTCAAGCAAACCTAAAACTAAATTCTGTACTGATTACTTAATTAAGACTATAGGAGCTAACTATATCCGACATGCCCCAATGTACTATCAGGGTCTAACCAGTAACCCTAGTTAGAAGGGTGTCAGTACCGTGCCACTGGTACTAATATTGGCTGTATGGATCCACTAATCTGATGTCTTAAAGGACTAGGGTATCATGTCTAATAAACAGGGGACCCCTCATTTCCTGCACTGGCTACGTAGTTCTGGAACACAAGGACTGCTACTAACATCTAATTCCTATTGGCGGGGGAGACAAGTGCCTCATGCCTACTAAAGAAGGAGATGCCATCCCTGTGTTCACTCAGTGCTAAGTTTCCCCCCAACTGAAAGACACTAACTACTGGACTACGCTGAGCCAACAAGTGAACATGATATTAACTAGATGACAAGGCTCGTGGTTTATCTAAAACCATTCTAAAAATACTGTAAGCTATGTAAGCAACTAAGTTTCAGGTAGTCATAACCCCCAGCACTAAATAGAAATATCAAAAAGGACATATAAAGCCTTAAATACCATAGAAGGTATCACTGTATAAAATTTGACTCTTAGACATTTCATCAAAGACTTGAGGGTCATGAATTAAAATATGGGAATAGTTTGGAACATATAATAATCTCATGGCTACAATAAAAAAATGCTAATTCGGGGATTTAACATGAAAACATCATTATTCCAATATGTTAGATTTAATTTCATCGAAAACAATTATAAACATGATGTATAATCAAAATTCATAATGATTTATGGGGATAGTTCATCATAAAACATATAAAAACTCATAATTTGTTATAAAATAAGGATTCTTGAACTCCATGGGTGGAAAGGGCCCTTGGATAAACATCACACATACCTTTAATACTTAAATATTGAAAGGGAACAACTTTCTTGAAAGTTCTTAGATATGAAGCTTGAAATCTTTAGTTTTTTTGAAAGGGAGACGATTTAATTTGATGAACTAGGGGAAAGCTTAGGGTTTATTTGAGAGTAAAATTGGGGAATATGCGCAAATAATGCCATATCAGCAGTTTAATGCTGTACTTTTACAAATTGGGGTGCTGGGAAAAACAAGACAACTCTCTGGAATTTAAATTAATAACTGGAACATCAATTGAAGCCTTTCTTCGATGTGACGAACCCTTTTTTTCTATACCAACCACGACGCGGTGCAATCACGTTCAGATACTAAAAATAAAAATCCATCCTCAATCCTCATCTAAAAAATCCAAAACTCCCAAATTATGCTCCTTATACCCCTGAACATGAATGAACTCAAAAACTTATATTTTGGGATCAGAAAGGTCACTTTAGAAATCATTGAATTTAAGGGGCCAAAAATAAGGCTAAGTCCCCAAAACTTAGCTAAATTTTCAGGCTTTAAGCCTCTTATACATACAATATGGCCTGAACTAAACTAAGGATGATATGGAGTATTACATAAAGATTTGGGATTGATACCAAAATTGACTTCTATATAGGGGGTTACAAAGAAGAGCGAAGCTCCAGGGTCTAATAAAGCATAAACATGAAGGTGAAAGACTTGTAACATACCAGTAACCGTATCAGGAGAGCTTTTCCTGATCATGATTTGACTGTAGTGCATATAATTAGTTTTGGTGCTGACCCTTGGTGGCACTGGAAGTGGTGCCCTGTTGAGTCGGGCGACCTACTAGAGCTGATGAGTGATTAGACTGACCCTATTGGTGTGAATCTCTTCCCTTATGAGCAACTACCCGATATTCCATAATCCTATGGCCTGGCTTACCTCACCCAAAACATACATCACTGCTAACTTTACACTCACCCTAATGATTCCTACTATATTTCCTGTAGAGTGGATTAGTATGACCACTATTCACACTACCCTGGGGCTTAGAACCTGGCGCCCTATCTCGAATATCATTCTCAAACTTTGGCACTAGCTCACTAGCTAAACATGGAGCTGGGGATAAGAATTTTAGATAGAACTGAGAACGGTTACCACCTTATGACCTCAGTTAAGAAAAGTTAAACATACTTATTTAGGCCCTCTTATTCTCTCTCTTCTTAAGATTTTGTTCATCAATCTATTAAGCATGAACCATAAGCCTAGATATGTCCATCTCTTTAATCAACATAGATGTTCTACTCTCTTTGAACAAACTATAATATATACCACCGAAAGAGCATACTCGCTAACTGAGTAAACTTATGAAAATACTCATTCACACTCATATTACCCTGCTTTAAATTAATAAATTCCATCACCTTAGCTTCCATCTTCTCCAAAGGGAATAATCTGTCTAAAAAGGCCATGGAAAAATCCTCCACTCTATAATCCCTGCATCTGCACCTCTATCCTCCTTCTACTCCTTATAATATGTATAGGCTACATCCTGCAACTGATATGTAGCCAACTCTACACTCTTACTCAAATTAACAACCATGATATCAATCACCTTCTAAACTATATCAAGAAAATCCTATGGATCCTCCTCAGACATGGATCCCAAAAACAAAGGGGGATTATTCGAGTGAAATCCTGAATCCTAGCTGCAACTATATTTGCCACTGGATTACCTGGGGCAACAACCTATTGGTAGTTCTAAGAAGATACTGAGTGAGATAAGGTAGTGAATGCAGCTCTGAACTCGATATGAGAGACATTCTCATTCAGGGGATCTTCTCGAACAGGAGGAGGTGCAGTTGGTTCCTATTTCTTATTTCGTTATTCTTTCTAGGAGGCCTTTTCTGTACAAGAATAAAGGATTGATTAGAAAAAAAATTTAAATAGAGAGTATGTACATTCACATGACATGAATACTAAAAGAAGGGAAATTTTTCCTAAAATGTCTTGTAGCCTCTTGTCCATAAGTGTGGAACACTTCACACCAATGTACAAAACTCTACTAAATGTGGCTTTCAGACACCCTAGGACACTGTAAAACCTTTGGCTATGTGACTAAGTTTTGTTATGACTCGAGGTTACCCATTAGTCACGACAATGTGGTTACAGTCACAAGTGACCACAAGTAAACCTATAAGCTGGTACCTGCTGTGAGTACTGAATAAAGTAACAAAAAACACATATGCAAGAAACAACTATCAATGCCATAAGGTTTAAATACTGAATCATGATTTAAATTATGAGTTTGAATATCTGATGACATACTAAAAAGACTGATAAAACAATTGATAAACTATCTATTATCTAACTAAATGTCTGAAACATTTGAAAGCCTCTAAACTCACTAAACAGTTTATAGGACAGGCCCCTACTAACTCCAAACACACTAACTAATAAGAAATGCAAAAACACTAAAATGACATAATAGGTTGTCGACATATGAGGACTCACCACAACTGCTAATGCTGATAAGATAAACTGTCTAAAAACAGTCAAGAAACTGATCTTCTGAACCTATAATATTAAATATCGTAGCGCAAAGAAGAGTATGCGGTCAATACTTTGAATGTACTATTAAATGAGATAAGGTTAGGCTGAAATACAAGGGTTAACTATATATGAAATAATGACTAAGAGAATAACCTGATATAACTGAGTATGCATGCATGAATATTGAAATACTAAGAATGCAAGACCACGCATATAAGGTTTCTAAAATAATCTGTAAACTGAATTACTAAAATCTGATAACTGAACAATTGGAAGTCTATATGCTATGGTCAAGCAAACCTAAAGTGAATTCTGTATTGAATACTGAATTGAGACTGTGGAAGGTATCATCTAACTGATATGCCCCAATCTGAGCTAATCGGTGTCCAACCTATACCCCAGTTAGAAGGGTGTTAGTACCGTGCCTTGGGTACTAACACATGGCTATGTGGATCTACTCAACTGGTGTCCCGAAGGACTAGGGAGTCAATCTTCAACTAGTGGGTGACCCTTAAGAGAATGTCAATCCTAAATTGGCATGTGACATCGCAAAGAATATCAGTCCTACATTGCTGGTGACATCTTATAATCCTACACTAGCTACATATTTCTAGAACTTAGGGAATGTTTCTAAGGACCCACTCCTAGCTGGCAGTTGATCCCCCATACCTAGGTTCACTCAGTGCAAAATCCTACTCCCAACTAAACTGATACTGATTACTACACTGAACTAAACTTAACTGAGCAAATAACTGATAATTATAGCTAACTGAATAACAATGCTCATGGTTTATATGAAACAATTCTAAATATGCTGAAATTATGTAAATATCTAAGTATCGGGTCTTCATAACAATCAAGCACAAAATAAAAGTATCAATAAGGACATGTAAAGCTTTAAAACCCATAATAAAGGATCATTGCTCAAAACCCAACATTTAGTCGTTTTATCAAACATATGGAAATCATGAACTTAAGCATGGTAATGGATAAAGCATGGCGATTAAAAACATAGTTATGATACTAAAACCATGAATTAGGGATTTAACATGGAAATTTAATCATTCAAATGTGTAAAGGGCTCATCTCACCGAAAACACTTGTAAACATAATTTATAATCAAAATTCGTAAGAGGTTCATGGAGATAATTCATCATAAACATGTATAATTCATAATTTAAAACATAAAAATGGATTCTTGGACTCTATGGGTGGAAAAGGTCCAAGGATGAACATCACACATACCTTAAACCTTAAAAATTAAAAGAGAAACATAAATCCTTAAGCTTCCTTGAAGGTTCTTGGAATTGGGAACTTGATTTCTTAGTTTTCTGAGAGAGAAAGGAATGAAATTAATGAACTTAGGGGATGACTAGGTTTTGTTTTTGAGAAAAAATTGGAGAATATGGGAAAATAATGCCCTAACCGACGTTTTAATTTGTGTTTTTGTGAATTGGGTCGATGGGAAAATACATAACTTCCCTTAAGGAAATTAAATCCGCAACTAGAATATGGATTGAAAGGCTATCACGATACGATGAAGGGCTTATCTCTATACCCACCGTGACGCACCACTATCGCGGTGAGGTTCTGGAATAAAAATTTGAACATGACCCAATTGTCATTTGAAAAATCCAAAACTTCCCTGAGACATGATCCTCACACCTCTAAACATTAATTAACTCAAAAACCAACATCTCGTGGTTGGGAAGACTTGTTTAAAAATGCTCGAAGTAAAAAAGTTTGAAAATTGACCTAGTCCCCAACACTTAGTGAAGTTTTCAGGCTTTAAACCTCTGATATATAAAACTAGAAGCTGAACTAAGCTAAGAAAAGTATGGGGTATTACATTTCCATATCACCCAAAGAGAATCAAAAGATTGGTTTCCTTCTTCCTTAAGGCAATTAGAGTTTTTCAAGTGCAAGGTCAAATCCAAGAAATTCTCTAAGGGTTACTCTCTCAAGCATGTGGGATATTCATCAATAGGTTCCTTCTACCCATTGAGTCCTAAGAATCTCCTGTATTATAAGTATAAATACTTTTTCCCCAAATTGATGAAATCTCGTGTAGACTATGCATTTAAATAAATTTTCCCCCAATTACTTGATTCTAAACCATGAAAACACACTCTCTCATGACAATGAAATTTCCATATGTTTGATAATGCAAATGTCTACTCCATGCTTAATTGTTGAAATATTGGGTTTTAAACCATGAATTTTCCTCTTCCATGAATTGTTCAGTTCTGCATTAGATAATGCTGGCGGGTTATGAACACCCAACTAGGAAAATAATATTTATAATTGTTATTAGGTTACAATTCATTTAAATTGGGCTTGTATCATTGAACTTTAGAATAATGTCATAATGAGCACTTATTATTACCAAGTCATGTATATCGAATAATACTACCAGTGTCAAAAAATTGGGAGTAACACTTAGCACTGAGTAAACACAGTGATGGCGTCTCCCCCTTCAGTTAGGCATGAGTCATTAGTAGCTGTTCCTAAGTTTCAGACCTACAACATCATCATAGAATTTTGAGGGATCCCCTATTAGTAGAGCATGAAACCCTTGTCCTTCGAGACATCAACTTTGTGGATTCACTCTGTCAGTGTTATTACTCTTGGTAAGGCATTGACAGCTTTTTAACAGAGGTTAGAAGTTGGACCCCGATTAGCTCAAATTGGGGAATATCAGTTGTAGTTAGCTTCTAAAGTCTAAGTTAAGTATTCAAACCATGACAACTTAGTTTTGAATGGCCAAGTTTCAAGTTTATCAATTATTTAGTTTTACAGATCATTGCAGCATATGTTGTACTGGTCCTGCATTCATTTTACATGTTCATGCATTCATGATCAATAGTTATATGTAATTCAATTAGTTGCATCTTATGTACTAGTGCATTCAAAGTACTTACCACATACTCTATTTTGAGCTATATTGATTTCACAATATAGGTTTGGATGCTCAATTACTAGATCACATGTAGTTGATCCCTGTATCACACAACTGTAGCTTGGGTGACTACTCATTAACTGAGGACTTTTTATATGATTTATCACGCTCTCTAGTACCTTATTTTATGTTATTCTAGTAGTCAGAGTTAGTTGGGGACCTATCCTAATAACTCATCATGTTTAGAAGCTTTCAGATTGTCAGACAATTAGTATGTTTTCAGTGATGACTATTTAGAACCTTTGTTATTAATTCTAATATTCAGATACTTCCATGAATTACTTCTGCACTGTATCTTGTTATTTTCTTTCAGTATAATACAATATGTGACAGATCATGGGTTAGATTGGGGTTGCTTGTGGCCTTAAGCACCTTTTCATGACTAGGGGTTGTCTCGAGTCATGACAGTACAACTCAAAATCAAAATACATAAGATATCCAAAATAGGAAAAACTCAGTCTTTGAATGCAAAGTGATGACATAGTCTAAATAAAGAAAGGTAGTGGTCAACTGTAGAATTAAGAATCCAACTGCTACCTTCAATAGCTCAAAAATATTTCCCAAGGTCTACCACCATGGAGTGCACTAGAACATGGATCTGCACAAAAAGGGCAAAGTAGAAGTGTAATACCCTGAATTTTTTCTAGATTAAATTCATTCCTAGAATGTTAAGGATGTATTCAAAACTGAATAATATTTATTTCATATAGAATTTTATATATTTTTGCTTTTCATTGTGCGGGAAATTAAATAAGCTTTCCATCGATACCAAATTCGCCCAAATCTGACACTCTGTGAAGAATTTAGAGCATTTTTAAGTTGACAGTGTGCCAACTAGGCAGACACCGCATCGCGGTAAAGAAAAATTTCATAATTGCCAATTTACAGTGGAACACCGTGATGTTGGCACGTTTTGGCGAGGTTCGAATTCCCATTGGTAAATTTCCAGTGGACCTCCGTAATATTGGTGCATCGCAGAGAGGTTTATTTTCCCAATTGTCAAATTCCAGTAGTCCAATGCTATAGTGGCGCATTGCGTAAGGCTAAAATGGCATTCCTATAGGGCAACATTATGGTAGCACGTCCATTGATGTTCTAGGTCTCAATTGTCAAAATCTAGTGGGGCAATGTGATAGCTCCACATTGCGGAGGTCCCCAATTTCCCATTCATCTGTTTCCAGTGAGCCACCGCGATAGTGGTGCATCATGGTGGCCCATTAAATTGGGACCCAATTACGTTTTTCCAGATTCATTTAGGAGTTTTAAGATGGTATTTTGGACATTTCCCAAGCCCCCAAAACCGTCGAAACACAAGATTTAAGTCTATTATATGCATCTTATGATATATTTCACAAGATTTCTCTCAACCAAAAATGCGAAGCTTCAACAATCAACCTCAAGAATACTAAGATTCCACCATCGTTTTTCCAAATTAATTCAAGATTCAAGATTCCCAACACAAGAATTCTGAGAACCATCATTCAAGAACACAAATAGAGTCTCAAAAGCAAGGTTGTTCATCTAGTTCATCATCCAAGGTATGTGGAATTTGAACAAGGAAAAATCTTTGTTCTTGTGCCCCAAAACTTGAATTTTATTAAAGATTACATGATTTACAAGTTGGGGTTTGTACCCAAAGCATCTCGTTTTAGGTTTATGAAGATGTAAGTGATTTAATCCTTGAATTGCATATTTATCCCACCTATTTATGCTTTGAATTGAGAATTTATACCATGAATTGAACATTCCTATTATGATATTTTCAAGTGTTTCAAAGATAATTGTTGAGAATTAAGCTTCATAATGAAATTGTGATCATTTAAATACATTTGCTGAAAACCCAAGTATGAATTTTGATATTTCATGAAGTGTATATTATTAGCATGCTTTAACAAGCAAACATTCAGATTTTAAAGAGAGATTGATCTTCCGAAGCTAAGATAAGATAGGAATCCACATTATTTATTATTTAAAATATAGAGAATCTCAATTGGTTTTAATTACGAACCCTTGTGCTATTTTAAGGTGTATTTCCTAAAAGTTCTGAGCAATAAGAATGGGAGTAGTATTTATGACCGAGTTGGGTATGATTCCAAGGTCTCATTCCCCAGAACTACAAGCCAATGTAAGTTATAAATGACCATAGTATGCTAAGATAGTGGTTACTAAAGTTAAGGTTCTATTCCTACGGAAAGGGTAGAACAGCTCTCCCCAACGTGGTCAAGACATTGTACTCCATGTCAGCTTACATGGTTTATGTCAGTTTGAAGAAACTCCCTGAGTCCCAAAGTCCGTAAGTCCCAAAGTTCCAAGATTTCCAAATCTCCCAAAGATTCTAATCTTCAAAAGAAAAGAGTGATAGAAAAGCTTTTATAATACTAAGTGTTATGAATCACTAGATTTACAAGTTTGATTTGTTATACATGATTTTCTATTTTGATATTTTAGATAATCAAGCTTATGTGAGTCATATACATTGGTAACGCTCAAACTACACTCTTGAATGGGTGTAAGCGATCGTTGTCAATATAAAATCCAACTAGGATGGGGTCGAATCCCACAGGGAATAGGGTGTGAATTCAAGTTATTTATGAAATAATTCACTGGTAGTTTACTGTTTCCTGAAATGGGAGTTTAAATTTCTTAGACAATTGTTAGGCTTAATGTTTGTAACCGATATTTTATGAAATAACCTGGATTATGTTCACTAGGGCTTACGGTACATAACAGATGCTAAAATTAACTCAAGGTTCTCACGGTGGTTAGGATAACAAGCTATCTTTATCGATGGTATGCTCAAATGTCTCTCGTCCTATTTAAGCATCTAATTTTCTAATCCTCCCAGACTTAAGGAATCACAACTCACTGCCCAAATTTAGCCTCAGGTTAATCAACCTTGTTACAACATTGATTATTAAACGAAGCCTTTTCGAGTCCCTAAAGATAATTCGCCTCCTACTGTTTATGATTTCTTTCTCAAGCAAACCAAAGTAGGTACACCTATTATTTTCAATCAATAGATATATGTTATAATATCATAATTACCAAGAAATCCTAACACCTATTAAACCTTGAGTAATTAATTAACACGTTATCATGAGCTAACCCTAGATTCCATAATCCAGGTTAAAGATGTTTAGCCACTAATAATGCAAGAAATAAGCACACAAGTTGAATTCATAATTAAAAGGATTAACTTACAACGATGAATGAAATCAAAAGTGAACTTGTATTTGAATCACAAGGCAAAACTCTAAAATATTCTTCTTGAGATAGACAGAGAGAAAAGTCATATGTTGTAGGATATGTCAATTGATTGATGGCTCACTGAAAAACCCTAGAACAAGGCTTTAAATAGTTAACCCTAAATAAGGAAATAAAATTGAAGTTTCAAATTTTCTTCGGAACAGATGACGGCGATTGTGAGAGCCTATCATGATTTTGACGGTCTATCACGGACGTTGTCATCTTTTTTGCAAATTCAGCTTCTGCTGCCTAAGGTTGATGATGACAGAGACGGCCTATCAGGATCTTGACGGCGTGTCATAAAGGTCATCACAAAACTTCCTGCAACTCCCCTATTCAGTTTAAGTTTGATGGCATCCTTGACAACCTATCACCAGGATGACAACGTGTCATGGATGTCGTCCACCATTCTTGGCTCTTTATTTGATTCTGATTTCTTGGTTTTTTCTTCCTTTATTTGTGGTTCTCCCTCTTCTCTAATTTTACTGCAAAACCAAAGTAAACTAATAAAAAATGATCAAAGTTTCTCAAGACTTTGCAATTATTTAGAGTCAACACCCTCAACTTAAATAATTGCTTGTCCTCAAGCAACCTTAACATAACTAAGAGTATACAAAGTACAATGTGGCAGGTAACTACTCATATCAGTTCAGAATACATGCACCATCTCCAAGGTCAGTCAAAGTAAGACAAACTGTGTCTATCATTGAAAACACCCATGCAACTCACAAGGATTAAGATATGGCAAAAATTTCAGCAATAACAGCCCCGCACATACCCAAATCACACTATCCAAACAAGACAGTGATTAGCAACATACCTAGTGTGCCCTCACAACAAATAAGTCCCTTTTCCACTCATATCAGAATTTATACACACAGGGATAAACACAAGATTCACTCTCAGAACGAAGTTCCAACATTGCGCATCAAATGCCATAGGCTTGCCCTTATAGTCAGTACCCAAGTCCTCAGACAGGTCAGTTAGGATCACTATAGGGATTTTCTTAAGCTTGTAACATTGGCTAGGGGCTGGTATAATATTCATGGATATTTTAAAGTGACTAGGCCTCCTTGACACTACATTAGACCCCAGGGGTTTCAACTCTTTAACCTTTTTTTCTTCCCTCTTTTAATGATCATGCATGCTCAAGATGGATGTGGTCTTTTCAATTAACTGATTATCTTTTTATTATTTCTCACACAGTTTTCTCTTTTCTTATTTCTTTTTCACCGCACCCAACTCTTTATTCATTCTTTTCATTCTGCCTCTCTTCATACACAGATTGCATCACACACCCCTATATTATCCACCCTCAACTTAGGTTATTTGCCTTAGTCAAGGTGCACAGTGTCCAAGGAGGACTAGGGCCAAGATAGGTTTATTATGATGGAAATGAGACGGCAAAAGGTGAACAAGAAAGAAATAATCTATTTAGGATCAAAGGGGGAGCAAGGGATAGTATTCACATTGGGAAGATCATTTAGGCTAACATGGGATAACATGCAAAAATGGCCTATGATGCTTTCCTAACGCCTATCCGATCACCATGGCATACTAACCGGGTAAGTTATAGATTCAAAGCACAACAGGAACTAAGAAAGACCTTACAAACATGGCACACAAGTATCTTATATATCACTACTTATTCGGTTCATGCCTTTGTTTAACACGGGTCATTCATTTGCCATACTAATGCCACAATAAGATACATAGTGGTCACAATGGATGTAATTCACACATTACACTATAGATTAGACCACTGAAGAAGTACTCATAAATCACAAAATAAGCCAATTGTCTCAAGTACTTGTACTACTCCTAATTATCTACAGACTATGTTCCAACAACAATTTACCCTACCCCCTCAACTTAATAGTAAAAAATAAATGCACTAAGGGTTAGGGTATACCTGAAGACAGTTAAGGTCGTGGATCCTGGGTCTTCGACCCTACTACTATATCATCTGCTGGCTTCTCCCCATCAGGAGCATCTAGCCTAGTGTTGGTCGGAGCCTAGCTAGATAAAGCACCTGTAGCCCTAGCTCGAATGGCTGCTTCCCATTTCTCATTATCAGCCATAGACTCTAATCATGCCTTTTTCAACTCTTCTTTTTCTCCCTTCTTCTTCACTTTTCTTTCTTCTTCAGTATCTGGATTTTTTCTCTTATTCTTGCCTTTCTTTCTCCCCTTGTTCTTCTTTTTCTTTGAGGAGTCTACAGTGAGATCAAGTATAGGAATTTCTTCCTCCAATTCTGCCATAGCTGGAACTGTTGGCATCATAATTTGGTGCTGCTACAGCACCCCAACCTCAGCCTTAAATTTATCCAACATAGCCCTGAATATAGCAAGATCAGCACCCGTTATCTCTTTTGCCCAGGCATCAAATCTGTTCTCCAAATCTGCAACTCGCGTACGCAATGCCATAAAAGGCTCTAGTGTAGCCTTGATTCTTTTTTCCACAGCAGCAACAAATAATTTGGCGAACGCATGTAGCTAGGCCTCACACCGCTTTGCTTGCTTAGCCACCTTCCCAATATTAATAAACTGAAATGCCAAACCTATTGCTACTAGAGGAACTGCGGGACTGGCTTTTGTCTCAAGCACTAAAGCTACCTGTGCTGAAGAATCCTGGAAATCTACATGAGGTGTTTCTCCTGCATCTGTAATCAATGGGTCCGCTGCTACCTCTGCCCCCTATCAAGTCTAAGTCCTGGCTGAATATCATCAATCCAAATGAGGTTGTGAGTCTTCCTGGCACGAAGGTCTTCGTCAACTCCCACAATATTTGGCACCTCAGCAGCTCTGCAAAACTCTGTAATAAGACATGGAAAAGGATAAGCAGTGTCGACCCTCGACATCCTAATCTTCATCTTATCCGCAATGATTTCCCCAAAGTTCAAGGGAAGTGGCTGCCCCAAACTTTCTACCAAAATAGCCCGATCATTACCCATAATATTGTCTCTCTCAGTAGGTATTAGCCAAACCTGCTCTATGCCCCACCAAAATTTTACCTCCTGAGTCAATGAGGACTTACAGATTCTCTCATTTGTGTTTGTCACCCAAGTTGGTTCTCCATTAGTAATGATGTTGGCTAACCACAGACATTTTTTATCCTTATTCTTTATCCGAGCATAAAATGATAGTGTGGTGGCATGAGGCATAAAGTTGGAGCCGTGAAAGAATCTGTTGATGGCTCTAGTCGAAAGATCAATGCTTACACCCTTCACCTGGACTCTCACAAGAAGAGGCTGATCTGATTCTTTGTCACCTGGCTTGCACATATTCTCCAACTGGGCTTGGTAGTTCGCATAGAACTCCTGAAGCAGTGTGAGGAAAAATAAACCCCCCCTTTTGTAGTTCGTCCTAAGCCATAATATTTGAATTTCTTCTCCACTTCTAGGTATCTGCTCAACCCTTTCATGATGATCATCCTTTTTTCTTGGATTGGCCTCTTCGCGTTCCTTCTATCAGTTCTTTGTAACCCAACATTATAGATATCCTTAGCTCTAAGGATTTGCTATCTAGCATTGTTCCTCACTTCCGGGTTCTTACACTTGATAAGAGTCCTCCGAGATAGCGACTCTTCATTATATTTTTGCTCAGTGGTTGGCGACCCAGAAGCTATTTTCCCTGACTCAGATTCTTCAGACCCTTCTTGACCCTCTTTATTCGCATCAGTATGTTCAAACTTATGCTTTCAGACTCACTTTTTTTAGACCTTCCTGCTCAGAAGTTGGGGTCAAATTAGTATCATCACTATCCTCTACCTCAATTTGTGGAGGTCGTAGAGCTTTCTTTAGAATCTGCTTCTTCTTTAGCTTTCTGAGCAAAGCTTCCTCCTCCTCGTAGTCAGATTCCTCATTGAGGAGCTTACGACGTACATCATCTTGTCCACTTTCTTTGGTTCTACGGGACTCCTTTTTTAGAGACATTTTAGAGTACCTAGAGATATTAGAAGTATGTTAGTCAACCCTAAAGATCACAAACACAAGTACATTAATCATTTAGGCTCATTTATGTTTCAAGATCCAGGTGTGACTCCAATTCCTGATAATCCATCATGACTGTGTTAGGTTGTCACAATTATCGTTAACCTCAGATAGAATCCAGCTATTTTTTACCATTTTGTGATGACATTCATGATAGGCCATCACAATTGTGATAGCCTATCATGAATGCCATTAATTTTTTTTAGAGCATGATGACATTCCTAATAGGCGGTCACGATTATGATAGCCTGTCATGGATGTCATCACACTGACCAGAACCCAATTTTAGCTTTAATCAAATTTTTAGTCCCTATTTTTGCCCAAGATTCACTTCTATTCAAATTTTGGGCTATCTTTTTAAACCTTGGGCTTGCACAGCAAACCCTAGGTGCGATTTTAGCCATTTTCCAAGTTGAACTTAGTTCAAGTACCTTGGGGGCTTGGGTTCTCATTCAATCATCATTCACCTCAAGAAGAGAAGGGTTACAGTAAGTTGTACCTGATGTAGCTTTTAACTTAGTATCACGCACAAGAGGAAGAGTAAAAGAAGGATTTTCTTGATTTTGGATTGCAACCCACACACAAGGTAAAATTGTTTTGGTTAGAGTGTTTTTCCAAGGAAGGGAACTAATTTTAACTATGGAAAGAAATAACTAAGAAAAATAAGTTAAAATTAGTGGAAATTTGAAAAGGTTTGCGCCTGGGCCAGGTCGGATCAACTTAAATTTGGGCCTAGTTTTCATATTTTAAAGCTCTGGGTTGACGGCAATTCACGATGGCTTGTCACGATTGTGATAGCCTATCACGATTGTCGTCATCCTGAGACAGAGAATTCTTCAAGCCTGGTCTAGCTAGCGACATTCATGATTACTTGTCAAAGTTGTGACGACTTGTCACAGGTGTCATCACGACCTTCTAGCTGAACTACCCATTTTCCACCTTCTCTTTACTAAATCCTAATTTCAAATATAAAAACACGTTCTTAAATATAAAAACTTTGGGTTGCTTCCCAATAGCGCCTGATTTACTATCGCGGCACGAATGGGTTCTCCTGACTACTTAAAATTCGCCAAGACAACCTGTTGATACCTCTTTTTCACCCTCATAAAAGATGTTAACGATTGAGAAGACATTCATATCATTTTGTTGTGACATGGGTTGATGCATTTTGAATTTTGCCTCCTTTTTATCGAGCCTAAACTTGAGCTCATTCAAATCGATGTCAACTATTACTCTTCCTATTGCCAAGAGTGGCCTTCCTAAGATAATGGGTAACTCAAAGTACACATCACAATCCAGGGCCAGAGCTAGAAGTCAACATCTGAAAGAGAGTTAACTTGAATGCTTGGTGATAAAGAAAAATTAACAAAGGATCAAAGAAGGGTTCAAAAATGGAAAATTATTTTTGCCGGGGTTAATTACTTTGGCTAAGTGGACTAAAAGCACAAGGTGTCCTGCAATCACTTCTTATTTTATCAACTACAGAACAACATCAATTGAACTAGGCAAGTTCTAGTTACTATACTATATAAGAACTACTACAATTACTCGCACACATAGTGGCAACTGAGTCAAACTCATTCTATTGTTCTTAAGATGTGTATCTATGTCATGTGTATTTATAGACTAATGCCAACTACAGATTCACTAACAGTTGCTCACATAACCTAGGAGACAAAGGTAAACAGTCAAATGGAAATAGTCATAGTTTGATGCCAACATTATTCATCATCCGTATTTACAACAAGATACTAACACAAGCAACACTTTTATTTGATAGACCAACATCAACAACATAACAAGATTTAAAAAGAAGAAAAATACAAATCTAAAGTTAAACCTAGAAAAAAATGCAAACTTATCATGATCCTTAACATGCTGATTCTCATAGATAGCACATGGTAGGGGTTAAGAATATCAACAATACAACCCCTATGGTACAAAACATATGCATTTTCCTTAAAACATTATTTGGACCTTATTCATCTGAGGTGTTTGTGAAGTGTCGTGAGGATCCTGCATCCTCACCTAGTGTAATGTTAGCCCTTGTGATGGTAGGGGAACTCAAAACCTCCCCCTTCAAAATTGGAGGATTCATCTCTCGGACTGAGCCTGAACTTTGCCCCCTTGCTGGGGAAACACTAGTTGATACTCTTGCTGCTTTATTTATATCTTTCTTCTTTCTCTTTTCTTCATCTTTCCTTGATTTTTTTGAGTCCTTTTCAGATCATGTTGTTCCTGTTGCTCCGGTGTCATTACTACTCTTTTTCTCCTCTTATTTTCTTTTCTTGCAACATACTCACCAACGTGTTGCTTTATTTTATCTTTCACGGGTCTGCCCATAAGATCCACAATATTCTTATCATAGTAACTCATTACTAAGGCTGGGTAAAAAACAGTCTGATTTGGTTGCCTTCCCTTTAACTCTGATATATCAGCCTTTACCTACTCAAATTCAGCCACGAGCTTTGTAAGATCAGGGACAGACAATGCATCTAGCCTTTTGTTAATGCGGTGCTCCATGCTATCCATCCTATCTTGAATAGTCTGGAATGAACGGATTACCTCAACTATAATTTCATCAACAAAAGGCTTAAATTCTGACACCCATTTATCTAACTATCTCTGAAGCCTCTTTGGCAGCTTCACTGAGTTTGCAAAATTCTCCTACGTTAACCTATATTCAGCAAAGTTTGATCCTCTTATAGATTATGCAGAACCCAACCCTGCAAAAGTAATTGGAGGCACATACTCCGGTGGCACATAAGTGCTGATGGGCAAAGGCATACCTGTGGGAATTTCTATAGCATCAGAAGCTGGTGCATATTGAGTCTGGTAAGCTGGTGGCTTGGTAAAAGTAATCTCAAACTTCAAGTTATCTTTTAACTTCTCAATGTTCTGTCTATGTGTAGCTGGGATTTCATTATCAACTCCATGTATCAGGGGCACACCGGCCTGTTTACATAACTCAGTGATTAAGCATGGGAACGGCAATGCACGGCTTGCTTCATGTGCCCTCACAAATATCTCATCTGTAATAATTTGTATGAAGTCAACTTGTATCCCTAAAACAAAGCTTGCCACCAATACAACTGTATCTTTATCCAAGTTCTGTCACCTTTTATTGGCATCATCCTTAAGCGAACAACAGCTCACCAAAACATAGCCTTGTAGCTAATGGAATATTTTGCAATACGCTCCCATGGATTATTTAACCAAGAGGGGTTTCCATCATCAGTCAATAACAAAGCTACCTAAGGCCTCTGAGTGAATGCAGTTCTTAACTTATACTCAAGATCAGGTATATCAGGTGGAGCCTCATCTTCTAGAACAAACAACATCCTATTAATTATTCAAGTTGAAATATTAATAGTGACTCCTTGGACAGTTATGGACTCTTATTTTGGCAAGCTTTCAACTGAGGTCCCCTTTGGATAGTGTTTTTCTACTAGTGCAAGATAATTGGCATAGAATTCTCTAAGCCAATTTGGTTGATACGCTCCTGGTGTCCTGCTCATCCATGCTAGTTCATACTCATTGAAATGATATTCCAACTCAGGATACTCATGGAGCTCCATTGTCATAATGTAATGTTCCTCCGTGAATGACCCTTTTATCCCTATTGCTGTAGGTGTTAATCCGTCATCGAATTTCTCTCGTACTGCCTCTATCTGTCATCTAATCATCTCTCGAACTTGAGGAATCTTACGCTTGATAACGTTATCATCCTCAGGTTCAGTATCCATATCAGTTGCTTCCATTTGTTTACCCATATTAGCAGCCTCAATTTTACTCTCAGTAGGCTTGGGTTGAGTTGCAGTAACTGTTGCCTCCTCTAGGCTTGAGCTGTTACTGCTTGTACTACTATCGCTCTTCTCTTCAGACTGGGAGAGTGTGGTAGTTTCCCTTTTATGTTTCCTACTTTTGTAAGTGGGTGCAGGTTTGCCTCTACAACTTTGAGATCTTCCTCCTCTATTTAGCAGTAGCTTTTGAGCCATATTGCCTGAAATACATGTAAGGAATTAGTTTATAATGCAAAAACAGAATAACCAGTGAAAACTTATACTTGACGGCCACACTAGTGGTTCTTCTGGTAGCTGGTGGTCCACCAAGTGGGCCATCAAGTCCTATCTAGAAGAACTAAAAATTCAAAGAGTTGCAACGGTCAATATGGTGGTCCGTCGCAAAGTTGACGGTCCACCACTTTGGCCATCGCATCTTAAACAGTGGGTGTCTTTTCTGGGGTTCTTGCGATAGTCCATTTGGTGGTTCATCACCTAATTGATGGTCCACCATTTCAACCATCCCACCCTCTTCTTTAGATTCAGGATTCACTTCGGCATTTTGTCGAACATTTAGCATACAATCCCACTTTTTTTTTAGCAAAAATTTACACCAACTTCACATTTATGCACACAATTTCTCACTTTTAAATGCGTGAGTTACTCATAATTCACTCAAAAAAACATATTCAAGTTTTTGAACTTAAAACAACTCAAAGCAAAAGAATAACACAAGATGGAATTTTAATCAACAAACCACTCATTCATTTCATGTTTTGCAATTCAAAAGGGGAAGAACAGGGTGGTGCTCATACCTTGGTTTTGCAGTAGCTTCTTCTTTTACTTGCTTGGAAATTACAAAATCAAGCTTCACTTAAAACTCTATATTTACTCTTAAGGTTGTTTGTGAAGAAAATAGAGAAAAAAGGTGGTCACTTAAATAGGGAAAAAAGGGGTAGATAGAGAGTCCAAGGAAGAGAAAATGCCTTTAGATGCTTTGAATCCAAAGGAATTTGGTCAATTAAAGAAGCTGAAAAGGGTACAACGTATGTAACTGATCTTTTACCTCTTTAAAATCAATTTGACCAAATACGAGTTACTTAAATAAAGAATAATTTTAACCCAACCGGACCAAGTGCTAGGGTAACAACGACGACTGATACAACGGTCCGTCAGAAATTTAACGGGCCATCATTTTGGATGTCGCTTCTTACCAGAACATGGTCACTTCAAATTAATTTCAACGGTCCAAGTAGCGGTCCACCAAATTTGTGATGGTCCACCACCTTAGACGTCTCACCTTACCAGAACTTGGGAAACTCAGCTTAATTTTGGTTGTTCAAGTGGCGGTCCACCAAATTTATGAAGGTCCACCACTTTAGACGTTGCACCTTATGAGAACCTGGGCAACATAGCTTGATTTTGTGACGGTCCACCACTTTGGCCGGCAACTTTCTCCAGTGAGTAAATTTTTCAGCTTTTTTGTGACAGTTGAAATGGTGGTCTGTTAGGTGACTGGTAGTCCACCAATTCGGCCGTCACTTTTGTTACAATAACTCATATTTTCAACCCTTTTTCCAATTGTATTACTCCTTTTTGAAGCATTTTAAATCTTGCACACTTTACAAACACATAAAAAATGCACTAGAAAAATAAAACAATTTAACTAATGTTTTACAACAACACACTGTGGGTCGCCTCCCACCAGTGCCTGATTTATAGTCATGGTATGACTCCGTTATCTCAATTACTTAGACTTCATCGAGATAGATAGTATCAATACCCCTTATCAAGTCCATTGGACCGATATACAATTTTACATGCTGCCTATTTACCTGAAGACACTTCCATCTTTATTTTTAAGTTCCACTACTCCAGATGAGTAGACTTGGCTCACTTTAAATGGGCCGGACTATTCGGATTTGAGCTTACCTGGAAACAGTTTGAGTTTGGAGTTGAACAGGAGCATCAAGTCACCTTTCTGGAAATCCCGCTTTTCAATCCTGAGGTTATGTTACTTCATTCTTTCCTTGTATAGATCATCCCGAACATAAGCTCCAAGACAAAACTCGTCCATCCCATTCAGTTGCTCTAGTCTTATATTCGTTGCCTCATTCTAATTCAAGTTAAGCCACTTCAGTGTCCACAGTACTTTATGCTCTAGCTCAATCAACAAATGACACGCCTTGCCATAAACCAATTGGTATGGCGACATGCCAATAGGTGTCTTGAAAGCTATTCGATATACCCATAAGGCATCGTCCAGCTTCCTAGACCAATCCATCTAGCTAGCATTTATTGTCTTGTTAAGGATAACTTTGATTTCCCGATTAGAGATTTCTACCTACCCACTGGTTTATGGGTGGTATGGTGTAGCCACTTTATGCTGCTTAACTCCATATTTTTCCAAGGTAGCTCTGAATATCTTGCTGCAAATGTGGGATCCTCTATCACTGATGATGGTACGTGATACCCCAAAGCGAGAGAAAATGTTTTTCCTTTTGAATGCAATAACTCTGTTCCTTTCATTATCCACAAGAGCCACTGCCCCAACCTATTTTGACACTTAGTCAATGATAATTAATATGTACTTCATCCTAAATGAGCTCAAGGGCCCCATGAAATCAATGCCCCAAACATTAAATAATTCTACCTCCAGCATTTTAGACCATGTCATCTCATGGTGCTTTGAGATGGACCCTTGACTTTGACATTGGTCACACCTCTTCACGAACATGTAGGCATCTTTGAACAAAAAAATCCAATAGTATCCACTCTGAAATACTTTCCTTGTAGTTCGAACACCTGCATGGTGACCTCCAACTAGGAAATCATGACTCACTTCTAGTAAACTTAACATATCTACTTCTGGGATGCACCTTCTAATAATACCATCCGCACACCGCTGAAAAAGATACGGCTCATCCCAAAAGTAATGTGTCACATTATGGAGAAAATTTTTTCCTTTGATGAAAGGAAAGATTCTCTGGTATTATTTCACTCACCACATAGTAAGTGAAATCAGCATACCAAGGTATTTTCTCCATAATAGAAGCCAAGATTTCCTCATCTGTAAATGCATCATTGATCTCAAATTCAACTTTAGTTGCTTACTTGCCTTCCATCCTTGAAAGATGATCTGCTACTTGGTTTTCGCAACCCTTCCTATCCTTGAATTCGAAGTCAAATTATTGAGGCAGCATCACCGATATAATCAACCTTGGTTTTGAATCCTTTTTTTCCATCAAATATCTCAAAGCTCCATGGTCAGTGTGAACCACCACCTTGGTTCCTAGAAAAAGCCAGGAACTTCTCAAAAGAATAGACTACTGCAAGAAGTTCCTGTTCTATGATGGTGTAGTTCTTTTGTGCCCTATTTAAGGCCTTACTTGTATAATATATTGGATGGAACAACTTCCCTTTCTTTTGTCCCAGCACAGCTCTAGGGGAAGCACCACTTGCATTATACATGATCTCAAATAGTTTTGACCAATCCGGTGCAACAATAATAGGAGCATCAACTAGTTTTCCTTTAAGGTATTCAAATGCCTTCAAAAAATCATCATCAAAGGAGAATTTGACTTCCTTATCCAAAAGTTTGCAAAGGGGGTTTGCAATCTTTGAGAAGTCCTTTATAAATATCCAATAGAAGCTAGCATGACCAAGGAAACTATGCACCCTCTTTACTGAAATAGGAGGTTGAAGCTTCTCTATAACCTCAACATTAGCTCGATCGACTTCAATCCCCATTGCTGAAATTTTCTGTCTGAGAACAATGCCCTCCTTCATAATGAAGTGGCATTTCTCCCAGTTAAGCACAAGATTGAGCTCCTCACAACGCTGCAAAGCCCTACTCAAATTTATTAAAAATAGATCAAATCAATATCCTACCACCAAGAAATCATCCTTAAAAACCTCCAAGGTGTCTTCAACCATATCTGAGAAAATAGAAATCATGCACCGTTGAAAGATAGTGGGTGCATTACACAATCCAAATGACATCTGTTTTAATGCAAAATTACCATATAGGCAGGTGAATGTAATTTTCTTCTGATCCTTTGGGGCTATAAAAATCTGATTGTAACCTAAATAACCATCCAAGAAATAATACCAACCTCTTCCTGCCAACCGATCAAGCATCTGATCCATGAAAGACATTTGGAAGTGGTTATTCAATGCCCACGAGTTGAGTTTTCTATAATACGTACACACCCTCCACCTTGTAATAGGCCTGAGTAGAATTAACTCATTCTTCTCATTAGCCACCACTATTATGTCCTCTTTCTTGGGCATACACTAAACAAGACTTACCCACTTACTGTCTGAAATGGGATATACTACTCCTGCGTCTATCCACTTGACGATTTCTTTCTTTACCACCTCCTGTATAGGTGGGTTTAGATAATGCTGATGCTCAATAGTCCGAACATAATCCTCCTCTAGCTTAATCTTATGTGTACATAGGCCATGAGGGATACCAATGATGTTTGCAATTGTCCAACCAATAACTCTCTTATATCTCTTAAGAATAGAGATGAGAGCTTCCATCTATTTCTCAACCAGATCAGTATCAATAAACATAGGTAGTGTATTTCCACTGACTAGGAACACGTACCTTAAATGACCAGGCAACTCCTTCAGCTCCAAGGTAGGTGGATCTTCTATAGAAGGCTTAGTAAGTGAAATTGGATGATATTTCAAGTCCAAATCCAACATGAATAGGACCCCATGCCTTTTAAGGCACACACCATCTCTTCATACTTTAATACCATCATGATCAAAATTCATCAAGACAATAGCTAATGTCTCCACAATATATGTTTATTCTATAGGCACTTCCTGCTCTTCTTCATAATAAACTTCCATAATAGAAAATACACTCATATCTTTATATTATTTCATGGAATGGCATACATCGAAGCAAATTACTTCATTATTCAACCTGAATAGTAGCTCATTTGCCCTCAAATCAATAAGTACACTCCCAGTAGTGAGGAAAGGTCTACCCAAGATTATGGGCACTTCAAAATCCTCCTCACAATTGAGAATGACAAAATAAGCCAAAAATATAAAGCTAGCCACCTTAGCTAATACATCATATAGAATCTCCATGGGCTGCTTTATAGATCTGTCCACCATAACTAATATCATGTTTATGGGAGTTGGATCCCCAAACCCAATTTCTTATACACAGCAAGAGGCATCAAGTTTATACTGGCTTCCAAATCACATAAAGCTTTTGTGAAATCAATAGGCCTAATAGTGTACGGGATGGTAAATACTCCCGGATCTGCCTTTTTCTACACCAGCGACCTTGTGGAAATAGATCCACAATGATGGAGATTGTCTGCTGACACAAAACTAATTGTCCACTTCTTCGTAACAGGATCTTTCATAAACTTTGCATACCCAGGTATTTGCTCCAATGCCTCCACCAATGGAAAATTGATTGTCAACTACTTAAGCATGTCCATAAACTTGCTAAACTTTGTGTTGTGGGCCTTCTTTTTACAATCGATGGGGAAATAGAAGAGGTGGTTTTGGGAGCTTAGTAACAACCACTTTTGTATCCCTTCCCTTGCTCTTCTCCAACTCATCAACCTACTGATTATTATCAATAACCTTATCCAGTTTCTCAGACTCTATTGGATAACTTTCTTTATGATTAATATCCTTTTCAATCACATCTTCAATCACAACTTTGCTCATAGATGGGCCTCATAATACCTTACCACTCGATATTGTAATTTCTATGTAAGAGCCATCATTTTGATGGTTCTAAACTATATCACTTGGTAAAGTTCTGCTTTTTCTTTAATTAAATGCTGCTGATATTTGACTCATTTATTACTCTAATAATTTGATAGAAGAAGAGTGTTAGTTTACCAACTGACTCATGGAAGACAAATCACCTTTCATAGTAGTCACCCTAGAGTTAGTAGCCTCACTCTCTTTAATAATTTCTCCATCATGTCCTTCATGGACATCTTGCCAGAGCTAGTTTTAACATTATCTCTGCTTCCAGGAGGTACATATAGTCCACTCCTATCATTCTTACTCTTTCAGTTCCCTTGACTATATCTTTGTAACAAACGTTATCGTAATAGTTCTGACCATAATTTCCTTGGCTATTGCCTCGGAAACCCCCTGATTATTTAGATAGTTTACCTATTCTTTTGAATTAGAGTTAGCTCTTCCTGGGATGCAACAAATTTTACCTTCTCTATTTTTCCAGAAAATAAATTATTAGACAGCAAATCCATCAGTGTCCTTAAATGTGCCATATCCTAGTCACGTTCTTCCTTCTTCTTACGTTGATCTACAGTCATCATACCAGAAATAGTAGGACTTGCTACCATAGAATCCTTGGTATGACAAGCTCTACTCTGCTTGGTTATTCTATCAAGCATCTTCGAAGCCTCTGGACATGTAAGGTCAACAAACAATCCTCCTAAAGCATTATCCATGACTGGCTTCATAATAGAGTTCAAATCCCGATAATGAATTTCCATCAAATAAATATCCGTCATGTTATGGTTAGAGCATTGCATCAATTTATTTTTAATCCACTCCCAGGTGTCATGAAGAGCTTCAGTGGGAATTTATCAGAAGTTGCTGATTTCATCCCTCAATTGTACCCTCCTGGAAGGTGGAAAGAACCTTTTTAGGAAAGCCTCTTTCAACTGCCTCCAGTTGGTGATAGAGTCTAGAGTCGACCCATTAAGCCACATTGTCGTCTCCTCAGATAGAGATAATAGAAATAGATGTAGGTGAATAGCATTCTGACCCACTCCTGGGTTATCAAAAGAATTGCAAATGGTGGCAAAGTTCACCACATTCATGTTTGTATCATCTTCCGAAAGACCACCGAACAACCCCTTAAGATGAAAGAGTTGAATCATTATACTGGTAATATTGAATTTAGCTCATGGTGCTAGATATGGAGGAATGATAGCTCCAATTTCACCTACTGAATCCATTCCATATTCATCATCATTCAGATCAAATTGTACCAGTTGTCGATCCTACCTTGCCCTAAAGGGCCAATTTCTGTTTACATTCTGATTCATTGGTGCAGCCACATTCTTTGCACGCCTTGGGTTAATAGGATCTAAAAAATCATCATCCCCCTAATAATAATCATCAGTATTAGGATGACACACCTACTGGATGTTATTTCTCTAATTTAGTTTAGCTCTAGCCAGAGTGGCTAGCCTTTCAGCATCTTGGGGGTCTGCCATTCTACAAATTAATTGTGGTTTTAGATGTATTGGTAATAATGGTGCACCTGATCTTCATGTAATTGGCATAAATAATAACTACCCTGCACAAAACAAAAAACAGAACAAAAAGTAAAATTTAGGAAACTTGACCAAAGGTCAATTAACAAACACAAACTTAATTAACAATCGTATTCCCCGGTAATGGCGCCAAAATTTGATATGCCTAAATTATAACTCTCATTCGAAAGTATAAGTAGTAATTGTCAAATATAGAACCCAATTGGGTTGGGTGTTGAATCCCACAAGGAATACTGTGCTCACTAAGGACAAATCTTTCGTTCTTGTTCCCAAAAATTTGAATTTTATTAAAGATTACATGATTTGCAAATTGGGGTTTATACCCAAAGCATTTTGTTTTATGTTTATGAAGATATAAGTGATTTAATCAATGAATTGCATATTTACCCCACCTACTTATGCTTCGAACTGAGGATTTATATCATGAATTGCACATTCCTATCGTGAATTGATATTTTCAAGTGTTTCCAAGATAATTGTTTATAATTAAGCTTCATTATGAATTTTTGATCATTTAAGTACATTTGATGTAAACCTAAGTATGAATTTTGATATTTTATGAAGAGTATATTGTTAGCATGCTTTAACAAGCAAGCATTCAGATTTTAAAGAAAGATTGATCTTCCGAACCTAAGCTAAGATAGAAATCCACATTATTTATGATTTAAAACAAAGAGAAGCATAATTTGTTTTAATTACGAACCCTTATGCTATTTTAAGGTGTATTTCCTAAAAGTTCTAAGAAATAAGTATGGGATTAGAATTTATCACCGAGTTGGGTATTATTCCAAGGTTTCATGCCCCAAAACTATGAGTCACCATAGGTTCTAAATGCCCATAGTAGGCTAAGATAGATATCACTAAAGTTAAGGTTCTATTTTGATGGCAAGGGTAGAATAGCTCTCCCTAACGTGGGAAAGACGTTGGAATCAATGTCAGAACACATGGTTTATGTCGGTTAAAAGAAACTCCCTGAGTCCCAAAATCCCTAAGTCCTAAAGTTTCAAGATTTCCAAAGCTCCCAAAGCATCTAAGTTTCAAGAGAAAAGAGTGATAGAAAAGCTTTTATAAGAATAAGTGTTATGACTCACTAGATTTAAAAGTATGATTTGTTATACATGATTTTATATTTTGATATGTTAGATAATCAAGCTTACATCCACATGCATTTACTTTCTAATTATGATGATGTTTACTTATGCATTATACTCAGTACATCCTCAAAGTGCTGATCCACATATATGTCTGTATGCTACATCGTCTTATAATATGGGTTTAGGTGCTCAGTATCAGCAGCGTGAGTAGTTCGAGCATCTCTATCTATGCTCCCACAGTTGGTGAGTCCTCATGATTCAAGGGCCTACTTTTTCAGATTTCCACCTTTCATAGTAATTGAGTTATCATTTTCAGTTTAGCCCAAGTCAGTTTGGGGTCATCCCAATGGCTCTCTAGTTCTTCAGTAGTAGAGGCTTGTCGGACTACGAGTTTAATTACAGACTTTCTGTATTTGTTATTCTGACAGTATCTATAGTTTATTCAGTTTAATATTTGGTATAATACAACATTACTTCTTGATTAGATTATCTTAAAGTAAGGTCCAGATCTAGTAGCAGGATCAAGGGGTTAGCTTGGGGCTACTCGTTGCCTTTAGGACCATGTGACATCTTAGGATTAGATTTTAGGGCATTACAAGTAGTAAGTGCGGACCACTTTTATGCAGTAGGTATCATAGGCCGACTGAGTGAAGTAGAAAATAATGCATATAAAATACACACTAAGGTGACATCACCTGCAATTAGAAAATATCCATAATGATAGCCCACATCTTATCCACGAATAGTTCCATAACATTCGCATATATCATAGCAATACGAAAGAGAAGTACAAGTATACAGATATCACTCATACTAATATGAAGGAAGAAATACACCTACAGATCTAAGATTCTCGATGTAGGACCCATGAGGGGTTGTTAACTTGTATACAACTAATATTCATCACTCCTCTCCAAAAAATCCTTTGGTAGAAGGTTTTTAAGATGCCACATTTTCCTTCATATGAAGCTAATGTTCCAATTATTTCTGGCATTTCCATAGTTGTACAAATTTTATATGAATAAATCTTTCGGTAGAGGTTTTTTAAGATGCCACATTTTCTTTCATAAGAAGCTAATGTTTCCATTATTTCTGGCATTTCCACAGTTGTACCAATGTTATATGAATAAATATGATATGAGGGTGTAATGCTCACAACCAACCAAAATGAGAAATTCCATATTCAACTAATATAACTACACCAATAATCCACTCAACATTTCCAATCATCCATGAAATCCCACAAGAACCATATGCCACAAGAGTAAAATAAATCAAAATATATAATTCATACTACATTAGGCTCTTTCATTAAACAAGATACAACTAATTCCGCATACAAAAGGCCAATAATATCATATAAGACCCCACACGGTCACACATAACAAATATTATTCCAATTTCACCAAGTAACAACAATATTAGTTCCCACACTCTTAACAATATTTTGTGCCAAAATTAACTTCCCAGGCCAGTCTAAAGAAAGATAAGCCATAACCTACCTCGAATATAAAAAAAAAGTACAAAAACCTTCAATCCAATGCCTTACTCCTCACAAACAGACTTGAAATCAACTAAATCATGCTCATATAGAACCTATACGTCAAAAGAAATCCAATGATATCCATATTGCCGATTTTTATATCAGGGCCAAAATGGTCCCCAAAACGGGTTTTTGGAAAAAAAGGTTAAAAACATAATTTTTTTTTGAAGCACGTTTCTCATATTTATAGGAGTCTATAGGTGAAAAGCCAAGCTAAAATGAGTTAAAAACAAAGTCCGAATTGAAGAAAAACCATGCTTAAGCTTTACCAAAAAAAATCCTCGAAATTCAATTTAAAATCAAGAATTGAAGTTGTTTTGAAGATGAAATTTAAATAAAATTAATAATTATAAGATTAGAAACTCATACAAGTGAAAACGGGTTGAAATCATGGTTTAAATCAGAGAATAGAATTTTTAGGCCTTACGAGCCAAAATTCCCAATTTCTACCTTTTCTATTCTCGTTTAAACAAGAATTACATAATAAAATTTGGAGAAAATAGTTGAAATTGGTGTGATGGAGCTTACCTAAGCTTAAAAGTGGAAAAAAATCTCAAAATCATAAAATCCTACGCTCTAAGTCTCAAAAATAGTTAAAACTTATGAAACATGGGTATATAGAGGACCCAAGCATCACATACGTGATCACTGGGTCACACACATGGTACCTATCCTGAGGGAAGGTATCGCATATGCAAGCCTATCATCACATACGCAAGTCTTGCAATCATGATCAACACATCATATATGTGACACTTGCGTCTAGTTAAAAGTCCTATAAGAGACAAATCCATCGCGAATGTGGTTGCACCAGATGGAGACTAGGAGAATTTCAAGTCTCTATGGACCCCTCGGAATTCATATAGAATCCCATGAGTACAAACAAACTATGATACCCTATTAAATTTGACGCTCAGACTTAATGACGATATGAGATTTTTGAAAAAATATCTTTTGCATAAAGTCAACCCCTGAAATACAATTTTATAACTTTCCGAATCGGGTAAAATTGAGATATAAAATTCTTAGAACCAGACCAACGATGTTACCAACTAAAATTGACGTTTTAAATCTACCAGCACATTCCATTTTTCCACCCGACGCATAGATCAAATAACATTGAACAAAGTCAACTATAAGACTTTTCAAGTCACCAATAACCATAATTTTACATAAGTCACACCAAAATGGGTAGGGATCTGTGTGAAGCATTCCCATACCTCAGAAATACCACAATATAATCACAAAGAGGGATAAAATGGTCAAATTTCATAGAAATAAATATTTGAAATAAATAATTAAAAATTAGGTCATCAAAGATAGTGAGTGGATAAAAAGGGTGTTGTATAATGAACTCTTAAAATAGTAGCTTTTTAATTTTTGATCTCGTGATCTTATCACCAATGCTCGTTCGGGGAAGAACGGATGGTAAATTGGTATTTATGGTAATGATCTATTCTGTCCTTACTGAAAATAACTGCGATAAAGGAATGTTCGTCTCATTCATCATAAGTTTTAAGAGTAATATTTTAGTATAAGAGTGTATTTGATTTGTACTAAGTTCATACACCCCTAGTACAAAGTTAAGTTGAAAGTATCCTTATTGATTTTGTTTTGGCTTAAGTTTAAACAAGGCTCTATTTGAAACAAGCTTTTCTCCTTGAATATAAAGATTTAAGGGGCTTGATACCTAGCAAATTAATGATCTCTGAGTCTTCTTTCTAATAAAACCAACCGTTTGTTTGCTTCTGAAGTATAATGCTACGTTCATTTTACTGAAGACTGTTTGTGTTGAAAAGTTAATTTTTGATGGGTTTCAGCCCCAAATCCTAATATTTTTTTACTAACCTTTAGAGAGAAGATTTTCTCTTGGTATGGGTGAAAATTCTTCGTTGAGGTAAGTTTCTTCCATTATCTTCTTTATTTTTCTGTAATACCCTGAAAATCCAAACTAATGCTAGAGTCATGTTTAAAACTCATGCATAGTACATAATGGTTCTTTGATAGTTTTACGAGTTTGTTTGATGTACATTAAGGTCTCAAATAACTCCTAGCTATTAGACGAGTCAAAATATTCCTTATTAATTGAAGTTTTAGTAAGAATGTTTCTTTAGTCTACTTCAAATGGGCATATATTTTGTTCTAATCAGAATTTTCCAGCTCAATTCCCATAAAACTGTAAGAAATTGAATTTGCTTTCCAACTATTCAACTTTCTCCCAAATTTGATACTCAGGTGAGAAGTTATGGAACTTTTAGTGAAAATAGTAGCTCAATACGAGCAGCACAACATCGCGCCGATGGACAACATAAGGATTTTCACTTTTCCAGTGGCCTGACACGATTACACCACATGTCGTCGTGTTTCAAAATTGAGATTTCCAGTCAGTTCTGAGTTTTTAATTCCAAGGCATTTAAGACCTTTTCCTTCACCCCAGTAAGTCTAAACGAGGGATTTAAGCCCCAAAAGAGCACTAATCGCTCATTATTTCACAAATTACTCAAATTAAAATAGCCCACTTTCAAGAACAAAAACCCTATCCTACACAATTCAAGATCAAATCTCAAAAATTCACCATCAATTCTCACAAATTCAGTAGCCCAGGTATGTTAAGTGTTCATTCATGGGTCCATTTCACCCATGGAGTCCAGGTATCAAAATTTAAATTTAAAGTTGTGATCTACATAAGTTACCATGATTTTAAATTGTTATTTTAACCATGAATCTCCATGAATCTTGACTTTATACCATTCTTACATGAAATTTTTGTTGTTTATCAAACTTCATATATTTTAATGTTGTTATTCTCTAATTTAAATCATGATTAAGTGTTATTGATGTCAAATTCATACTATTACTCCATGTTTTGTACTATTCCCATGATTATCTAAAAAATTTGAATGCCAAGTGTTTGATGAAATACCTATAAGAGTGAATTATGAGTAAATGCTTTCATATTATGTCCCCAAAGTTTGGTACTATTCTGCTATTATAGCTATCGAGTCCTGGGGGTTTTCAACACTCAAAAAATATAGTTGTTTACTTAGTCTTAGTATCTTTAGATTTGTTTCAAAATATGTTATGAGCATTATAAGTTCAGTCAGTCATCATAATCAGTTAAGCTTAGAACAGTTCAGTCTTCCGAGTCAGTTCAGTTAAGAGTAGGATTTAGCATCAAGCAAACCCAGGGATGGGGGTTCACCTTCTAGTTGAGGGTGCACCCTTAGAAGTAGTCTTTGTGTTTCAAAACTATGTATCTAGTGTAGGTTGAGATGTCAATCTGCTAGTAGATGGGTAATCTCATACGGGTACCTGCCTGTTGAGCGTAACCCTTAGTCCTTTGGGACAACACTTTAGTAGATCCATACAGCTAGTGTTAGTACCCGTGGTATGATACTGGTACCCTTCAAACTGGGATCACAGGTTGGACCTCAAAGGGCATGTCGGTTAGATGATAGCTCCCATAGTCTTAGTCTAGTAATCAGCTCAATAATTCAGTTTCAGTTGCTTGACCATAGCACACAGATATCAGTAATTCTATTATCAGATTTTAGTACTTTAGTATCTATAGATCATAATCAGAACATGTTATATGCTTTGTCATGCATCTTCAGCATTTAAAGATTTCTTGCATCCTCAGCATTTTATAGATTTTATTCATCCTCTATATCTATCAGATTCCATGCATCTCCAGTGCTTAGAAATTTAATGTGTTCTATTTAGTGTTTGATTCTACTTATTTAGTCAGTTATTACTCATGTTCATGAAATCATGCATATCAGCCTACCTTATTTAGCATACCAATACATTCAAAGTAATGATCGCTTACTTCTTTCTTGCACTGTGATTTATCATATCATTGGTTCAAAAGCTCAGTTCCTGGATTATACATAGACTTTCCAGATTATCATCCATACTAGTGGTGAGTTCTCATATTTCGAGGGTAGACTATTTTATCTTCATGTTTTCAGTGTAGTATCTAGTTGGAGTTTGTTGGGGCTTGTCTCATCAACTCTTATTCAGGCAACTTGGAGGCTTTCAAACATTTTAGATAGTCAGTCGGTTTATCTTTATTTTAGAAGTTTTAGATAGTTGTTTTCAAGATTTATGATTTGGTATTGTATTTAGTTGCTAAAACCTTATGTCTTATAAGTTATTCTTCTGCATATATTATTATATTATTTGGTGTTAACAGTAGGTACTAGCTCATGGGTTAGCTTATGGTCCCTCAGGACTGTAAGCATTGTGTGGCACCTAGGATGTACTCTTGGGGTGTTACAAACTTGGTATCAGGGCCTATATTTTAAAAGTTTCCTAGGAAGTCTAAAAGCCATAACAAGTAGAGCTTGTACATAGGTGTGAAGCATGCCACACAGGAAAGAGGATGTGACAAATTTTTAGGAAAAGCTCCCTTCTTTCAGTGTTTATGTCATACAAATAAGCATGATACCCATGTTAAACTCTTTGTCTAATCTATTGTCCCTTATATTTATAGATCATGCCTTCTAGAAAAATAATTGGAAGAAGAAACGTAAACCATCCAGAACCTCTGCCCATTCAAGAACATCCCTTGAACTAGCATGTTTCTCATGAAAAGTTTAGAGCTACATTTACTACTCTAGCCTATTCTTTAGCAGATTAGAATGCTTATCCAACTGCTGTTCTAGCCAACCCAGTGGCCAACACTGCCATCAATAGAATTCAGGACTTTACCTAATGAATCCTTCACTGTTCTCAAAATCTAAATCTAAAGAGGATCCACAAGAATTCTTAGACATAGTGTAAAAGGTAATAAACATTATGTAGGTAACTTCTAGTGAGAGTGTGGAATTGGCCACTTACTAGTTGTAAGATGTGGCCCATATATGGTTTAAGTAGTGGAAGGTAGATAGAGGCGCAGATCCAGCGCCTATAGAATGGGAAGAGTTTTGTACTACATTCTTAGGTAGGTTCTTTCTATTGGAGTTGAGAGAAGCCAAGGTGCTAGAGTTTATTAACTTGAGGCAGGGAAACTTGAGTGTGATGGAGTATTCCCTCAAGTTTACTTAGTTAGCTTGGTATGCTCCTTATATGGTAGCTGATAGTTGGTCTAAAGTATGTAAGTTAGTGTTTGGTGTATCTGAAAGTGTGGTCAAGGCTTGTAGGATTGTAATGCTAATTAATTAGATAGACTTGTCTAGTCTTATAGTTTAGGATTAACAAATTGAGGAAAAGAAGACTAAGGAAAGGGAAAGGGAGAACAAGAGGGCTAGAATAGGTAGATTTAATTTCAACTAGCTAAGTTCAGAAGGTGGTAACCGTCCTCAGTTCTATCAGAAATATTCAGTCCCAGCTCCATCTTCAACAAATGCTCCGGTGCCCAAAATTAGAAATGATAATTAGAATAGGGCGCCAGGCTCTAAGTCCCTAGGAAGTGTTAACAGTAATCGTATGAATCCTCTTTGTCAAAAATATGGTAGAAACTATTAGGGTGTTTGTTGAATCGGTAGTGATATTTGTTTTGGGTGTGGCAAGCCAAGCCATAGGGTCAGGGATTGTCTAAAGAGTGGTCATCAGTGTCAGTCCAGTCGTCCCACAGTTCTAGCTGGCCACCCAACTCAGCAAGGTGTCACTTCCAGTGCTACTTGTGGTCAGCATCAAAACAGATTGTATGTACTTCTGTACCAAAAGGATCAAGAAAATTCTCGTGATGTATTTACTGGTACATTATAGGTCTTTCATTTACATATTTATGCTTTATTAGACACTGGAGCTTTACTTTCTTTTGTAATCCCTTATATAGCCATCATCTTCGGAGTCAGTCCCAAAATCTTAGTAGATCCTTTCTCAGTTTCTACCCCAATGGGTGTCTCTAATATAGCTTGGTAGGTAGATAAGAACTTCCTGATTATAGTGTTATAGAAAGTCACTTCAGTGGATCTTGATGAGTTAGAGGTGATGGATTTTGATATCATTATTAACATGGATTGCCTCCACTCATGTTATGCTTCAGTTTATTGTAGAAATAGAATAGTTTATTTTGAGTTTCCAACTGAACCAGTCCTTGAATGAAAGGTTAGTACTATAGCTCTTAGGGGTCAACTTGTTTCATACCATAGGGTGAGGAAAATGATATCCAAGGGATGTATTAATTATCTTGTCTGAGTCAAAGATTCTAATTTGAAACTCCTAACCTTGAGTTAGTTTCAGTAGTAAGGGGATTTATAAATTTGTTCCCTAAAGATCTTCTCGAAGTTCCTCCCAAAAGGGAAATTGACTTTGGAATAGACCTTCTTCTCGATACTCAGCCTATCTCTATTCTGCCATATAGAATGTTTCCATCCAAACTTAAAGAATTAAAAGAACAATTGAAAGATCTCTTAGATAAGGGATCTCTTAGTTGTTTTTCTACATATGTTATTATATTATTCAGTGCTCATAACAGGTACCAGCTTATGGGTTAGCTTGCGGTCCCTCGAGACTGTAAGCACCGTGTGCCGCCCAGGGTGTACTCTCAGGGCATTACATTTTCAATCCTTTAACACCCTAGAGTCATTAGAATTACCTTCAATGGTGAAATTCTTGGGGAATTGAACTCTAATATCATAATGTGTTTGGAAACTTATAGGTTAGGTTAATATCACCTAGAATTGATTTTTAGATTATAAATTAACTCTTTCTACCATGGAATTTAGGTTTAGAAATATAAAAGTTAATAGTTAGAGATTCTGAATTCTATAAAAGTGGAACCTTTGGCCCAAAACTTCACTTATAAAGTTTGGTTGAGCTTGAACGAACTATTTAATGGTTAATTAACCCTAGAGAATTTATATAGATCATAAATAAGGGTAGAGCAAGTGTATATGAATTCTCAAAGTATTTTTTTGAAGAGTAATTCATAAATTACTCTTATAATTATTGTTTCTTAGATGATTAGTCGTTGAAAATATGAAAAAGAAGGAAGACCATCCAGGCTGTAGCTACTTGTTGTAATGACTTGGCACAGAAGTAGGGTATGTTTTTTGAGTAGTAGACTTTGATAATTATTAGTTTCCATAATATTGATTTGACTGGTGAAATCATGCTTAGGCCTGTGGGTATGGAGTTTTGATGGACAAAATGTAGATTTAATGTACTATGGACCTGTTTGTGTGATATTATGTTGATGTATCAATCCTTGATGGGTGGTTGGTATTTGGATGACTTCATGGTGGATTGTGAATTATGTTAATATAGATGATAATGAGATTGTTTTAGCTTGTAATCTAGAGATTTAGCCTAATTACCATAAAAAAGATAAACTTTATTTTATGTGATATTATATTGGTTATTCCTTGAATTTACTGGTATTTTGCCATCTTCATGATATTTAGGGAAATATGGTTAGCAGGAACATGAAGTCCGGGTTTTGGTACATAGAAATATCTTATCCCCTGTAGGTCATGACTAGTGGGCAACTATAATACCCTTAACTTATATGTACAGGGTATGTATGAGTGTGACGGTTCCTAAATATACTAGGCATATGATTATTGTTATTATTGTTGTTATATTGGTTTCATAATTTGACTAAGTTATATTGTTGTTTTTGTTGCAAAATCCTTTAGTGAAATGGATTATGATGTTGCTTGGTGTATTTTGGATTCTTGTGTGGTTTGATTACTTTTCATATATTTTTGGATTCTCATTATTAGAGTCATAGTTTGTTGACTTGAAAATTGTTAGAATCATGGTTTGTTGACTTGGATATTTTTAGAGTCAGGTTTTATTAATTGGTTATTTTTTGATGTGACTTGATGCTACTTGACTTGTACTTGATTAAGTTGTATAGTTAATTGAAAAGGCTAAGTGCAATAAACTTGAGGTATTTGCCATAATGTGTGTTCATTATTGTATTTGTTACAAGGTGATGGCTATTGGTTTTTATTTATCGTTAAGGTTAATTAGGGTACAAGTGAAATAGATTGACTTAATAACTATTGAGGTTAAGTAAATGGGGGTTAGGATGGAAGACACTCGAACTGAATGTGATAAATAATCAATAGGAATTAGAATGGATATACTCTTAGTTAAACAAAGGGGAAAGATAGAATAATTTGACGAAAGTGTTATGAATTAAATTTTTATATGAATGTCATGTTTTCTTTTTGTGATTTCTTTATTATGTTTACGTCGTCTAACCCTGTTTGGCTAGTTTTACCTACCAGTACATGTGGTTTTTACTTAGACTACTCTTGATATACCCTTTTTGAGATATAGTCTGGTTCCAGGATCAGTTGATGTTTCACACATGACCTGGATAGTAATCTCTAACAGCTTCTACTCCTCTCATTCATGGTATAAGTTGTGTCTTTTTTCATCCTTCCTTATAGTAGAAGCTGTTGTTCCTATTTAGACTAGGTCTTTGGGCAGTTTTCATTTAACATTTTCATATTTGTAAAATTTGTTGTAATAAGAATTTTGTATTTTGTTATTCATCTTAAGACTTTTGGATAGGATGGTGAAAGAGTGCTAAGGGGTTCTACGATTTTGGTGGATTAGAGTAGGTGCCCACACTATTTGATAATTTGGGTTGTAACACTTGAGATATCAGTATCATTGAGAAACACTGATTTTTAAACAAAAATAAGACACTTTTAAAATTCCTAGACCGAAGAATGTGCCAGTGTAACACCCCATGTCTACACCCTGGACGTCACACGATGCTTACAATCCTAAAGGACCACATGCTAACCTATGATGGGTACCTGGTGTTAGCACTGAATAATAATAAATAATACTGAAAATATATGCAGAAGTTGGGTTGAAATTTCCATAAGGTTCATAAATTGAAAATGAATACTGAATACTGATATAATACTAAAAAAATTGAACATCTTTTTGAAATAGTGTAGTTCGAAAGCCTTTAAATGTCTGAATAGGGAGTTGATGGGACAAGTCCTCATCTAACTTTGACTACTGAACACACTGAACTATCGAAATGCTGAAATAATAACTCTATCCTAAAAAATGAGGACTTACTACTATGACCACTGCTGATAACCTAAGCTTCTAAATACAGTCAGGATCCTGTGCATCTGAACCTATGATATAAGACATCATAACGTAAAACAAAATGTATACGTCAGTAATTTGAATGTACTAGTATGCCAAGTCAGGTAGGATGATATGCATGGGTTCAAATGCATGAGATGATAACTGACTGAATGAACACCATGAAATAACTGCAAGAGAGTACATGAATATTTGAAACTCCTGTAAATACTGATTATGCATTACTGTGCATATATGTGTATATATACTGTATCTGAGATCATACTAAAACTGAATACTGAGTTTTGATAATTGTGTGACTGATATCTAAAATTACTGATAACTGTACAACTGATAACTGGGTCACTATTTCTGACAGTCTTGCTTCTGCAGAACTGAACTAAGTTCTACACTGAGTTTGAAACTGAAACCGTGAGAGTACTCATCTAATCGGTATACCTTTATTATAAACTGAGTTGGGGTCCAAACTGTGACCCTAGTTGGAAGGGTGTTAGCACCATGCCACAGGTACTAACAATGGCTATTTAGATCTATTAAAGAATCACCCTCATCTGGTAGGTGAGATATGTGTTACCCTCTACTGGCAGGTGAACACTCTATTAACCCTCAACTATGAAGTTGATATATTTAACCTTCGCTGGCTAAGTAGTTCTGGAACTAAGGGAATGCTACTAAAGTGACACCCTCAAATGGAAGGTGAACCCTCATACCCAGGTTTGCTCGGTGCTAAATCCAACTCCTAACTGAATAGACACTGAACTGATCAATAGACTGTACTTGGTTTGACTAAATTATTGTTGATCATATTAACTAATTGAATTGGACTGAGTTCACTGTGTTTTGTAACTGACTGAGTACAACTATTTGTGAATAAAAAGACCCGAGACTACCCCTATTCATCATATGGTGCTTACAATCCCGAAGGACCACAAGCTAACCTATGACTGAATTATTGTTACTGAGTACCTGTGTTTGAAAGTCCTGATTCTGTAAAACTGAACTGAATTCTAAACTAAGACTAAAACTAAGATTGTGGGAGGTAATAATTTAACTGACATACCCCTTTCTAAACCGATAGGGGTCTAACATGTAACCCTAGCTGGAAGGGTTCTAATACAGTGCCACATTTGGAAGGGGGATAATACCGTGCCACAGGTACTAACACTGGAAAACTAGGATGACAAGCCTAACTGATAGGTGACACCTAGGCGGGGTGACCCTTGAGAGGTAGTCATCCTAGTATGACGGGTGACTCCTTATTCTGTGCTGGCTACACAGTTCTAGAGAATAGGGACTGCTACAAACAAATCTCCCTCTCTAATGGGGAAGACATCATTCCTGCACTCGCTTAGTGCTAAATCCTACTTCCAACTGAAAGACACTAAACTGAGTATATAGAACTGGAATGGACTAATACTGAGTATATAGAGTTTTCTCGAGTTCTACGACTGCCTGAGTTCTACTGAGTTCTGTAATTGACTGAGAGTACTACGGATCATGAAATAACTGAGATTCTATGAGTGACACTAGCTCTAGGGACACGGATAACTTGTCATGTATTAAATACCCCTAGGACTCGATAACATAAAAAAAGGACATGACATGATTATAAAGGCATAACCATACTTGCTTGCTAACAATGCTCTTATTTAGATACTTTGTCAAACACTTGATATACATGAACCTGTGCATGAACGAAATCACATAATAACATGTCATGCTTTCACTAATCAATTCACATAAGCATTTCATCAAACACTTGTAGCGCATAAGCTTGTACATATACTAACATGTCATGATTTCATCACTTTATTCACATGGACATTATATCAAACACTTGGGGAGTACAACTTCATGCATGTAATCATGGATAACATATAAATATAGCAACTACAATTCCCAAACTTGCAATTTCATGGGTTCAACATGCAATTCATATAATTTCCCCTAAATACTATTCTATTTTCAAGAATCTTATCATAATCATGGATTAAAAATCCAACTAATATCTTGAACATGAATTCAATCTAATTCAAATAAGGGATTCATAAATCTGAGATCTTATATGTTTAAAAGGGATTCTTGGACTCTATAGGTGAAAGAAACCCATAGATGAACACCTAACAAACCTGAGAGGATTAATCCTTGAAGGTTCTTGGTAAAATTTTTGAGTATTGACCTTGATTCTTGAAGCTAGGGTTTTTGCCTCTTGAGAGAGAGTGTTGTAAATATTGAGAAAAATGAGTGAATAATGAAATATTAGGACATTTAGGGTATTAATCTCGTGTTTAGGCTGAATAGGGATTTTGAGATTTGACTAAAAAACCCTTGAAATTAAATAATGGAAGCTGAAAATCCTAATTTTTCACTCCGACGGGATGCGGTACGATCCCGCTGGCTCACTGGAAAGTGGACAATTGGGAATTGGGATAATGGCACGATGCAGCGCCATCATGGTGCCTCACTGGATGGGAAACTTGGCCTTGGCACGATGCGCCATTATCGCGGAGCAACATTGGAAAAGTGACAATTGGTAAATTGGTTGGTGTCCAACATAGTAGTATCGCATTAGATCACTGGAAAATGGCAATTGACATTTAGACATACTCTGCGATGCCTTACTAGGCTAAATGAAAGTGTTTAACGACTGAAACTTAAATTAGCCATAACTTCTTACCCGGCTATCTGATTTATGTGAATTTTATATCTCTGGAATGCTAATTAAATTTCCTACACAATAGCAGTCTCTAAACTGAAATTACTGAGTATTTGGAATAATTTATATAGTATAACTCATGAACTAAGAGTTATTTTAAGCTAGGGAAATATAGGGTATTACAATATCTCCCTCTTGGGGATATTCATCCTCGAATGAGACTAATTAAGCTTAGGAACACTGGGAGACTGAGTTTACACACTAAATATGCATACTGAAACATGACTACAAGACTGAACTATTGAAAAATTGAGTTCTTATACTATGCATGCATATTTGATGCTTGGAAGACATGATTGAAGCTATTTATAAGTTGAGTTTCATACTGAACATGCTATTTGATACATGAGTACATGGATAAACTGATTCATGAATGCATGACTGAATATGAAAAAGGATAATGGATAATATGTTTATAACTATAACTCAACATGAAATGGAGTTGAGTTAAGAAAGACTGTTACCTTAAACTGAGAATATTAATGAACCTTAGATCTTTTACTGAATGTATGAATGGGAGCATAAAAACATGACTTAGTCTGAAATATGATATATGAACTGAATATCATGAGCTGAAATAATTATTAAATATATATCATATGGCTGAGATTTGGAATGAGAGGGTCAACTTATGAGTACCCATTACTCTAAACTGGATTTGTTACATAAAGAGAAACTAAAAGTTTTAGGACATGAAAGGTCGGGGGCTATAGTGCATCTCCCCCTTGGAACATTACATCCCAAAAAGAATGCCGACTTGGCTGGGATTCTGAGGAAAAATGAGATGATGCTCGGGGCACCTACAAACTAATCATGACTGAATATTTAGGATCTAAAACTGAGATGTGATAGATGAACTGGGCTAAACTTGTAACTACTAGGATTCACTATCTTGGAACAGTGACATTCATGAACTACGCATATACGACTAGGTGGAAATATGTTGAACCATACGAACTTGTCTACCTGACTGCTAAACTGAATTCCTAGCTTTATGGACTAACACATACTGAAAACTTATACTCAACTAGAGCATTTATTGATGTTCTTTCTATAAAGTTCTACTGACTTTAGGGATCAAAGAGATCTTGGCTGGTCTGAATAAGAAATCTGAATGAGAAATCACCTCCTAGCTAAAATTCTATAATATGAGGCAAGGCCTACGAAAAATTATCTAAAATAGAGTGGCTGAGCCTTATACACTGCAACTATATATTTTCAAGCTTAAAAATATTCCTCAAATACTCTCTCAACTATACTTCTACCTTAGTATGACACTTTACCTGAGACTACTGAAAATATTCACATTAGCATTGAGCATGAATGCATAAACATACTAACTTATCTGATGAACTGAATGGAGGACAGCTGAATACTGGTCATGTAAGATTGAAATATGTTTAGTCTGAACTGAAACTGTAGAGTCCTAGGAATCTTAGGTAAGGACTGACTGAGGAACATAAGGTATCTGAGCATGAATTCATGGAAGCGGTATTACCTAGGAAAGAAAGACTAAGCACATAACATGATTATAAAATACTGAGATACTGACAAATGAATAACTGGTAAATGTATGGTTTGGTCAAGTAAACCTGAAACTAGACTAAGTTTTGTACTGAATGCTGAACTGAGACTGTGACTGAGTTCTGATAGCTACATGATGGGGAATGGCATAAATTGAGGATCTAAATGTGCACTTAAATTCTGCATTTACTCAACTTTTTATCTCTGGAAGAATTTTGATTTTTCCTCTAATAACTAAATACAACCTCTTTCTAGCTATTCACCTGCACACTAACATGACATTCAAGCCTATCTTCATAACTATAGCCTCATGTAAAACTAGCATCAAAATTCTTTTCTTAACATGAAACATTTACTCTTTCCCTTCTAAGCAACTACTTACCACTACATCATTTCATAAGGAGAGTTCACTGAAGGTTAAAACATGAGGACCTGAAGCATGAATGACACTATATCAAACTTCACACTTAACCGGGGCCTGAGAAATAGAACATCAATATCCTGGATTTATCAAGAGATCTAAACTAAGGATATACAGGAAAAAATTTGATTTTAGCTTATCATTAGGAGTATAGCGTAATTCATATGAACTACATGAGTCATAAGTTGCATGACCTGAGTTTAGAGTTTCTATATTCATGGAATATGATTCGTACCACTGGTAAAACTAGAACTCCATATACAAGGAACTGTAAGCGTATATGTTTTTTGATAATGTGCATGAATCAAAGTTATGATCATAGAACTAACATGTACTGCATGAGTAGATATCATGATAGCTGAAGTACAATACTTTGCACTGAGGTAAGGGGCATCAACATCTCCCACTGCTTCTCTACACATACTGACATTATTACTAAAATCTAAAAGTATTACTTAGTTACTTGTTCTCCCATCTCCCCTTGGCTTAAAGCCGTTATTCTAAGTCTGTGAACCACTTAATAAAATCTAAGTCGAGCTAAATCCACGTTACTCTAGAGTCTGAGATATAACAATGCTCATAAACTCTGAATTTATCTTGAAGGACTACGCCTGATAATATAAGGTCTACTGCTAGTACTTTCTACTGATACATGATTCTTAGCTTTCTATTGCACCAACAATCATCATAGAGCAACCTCAATACTTACTAACTTAGAATCCTTAACTTCTCTTTCTACTAGGTCAGTCTAGATATTCAAAGTTAAATCAATCAAAACTGAGGTACTACCCCTTAATTCAAGGACTTATTCATCAAAAAGCTAGAATAGAATGACTCTATTACTGAAATTAACTGAAGGGATTTGCATAAATGTTGTAACCAAGCAATTTATGTACACTCATCTAGCTGGAATAGATTTACCTTTTGAGGAAAGAACTAAGAAAGGTTTTTTTAAGATTTCTAGTCTGACTTCAAGTTGACCACCATGTAAGGAGTTACAAAAGATAGAGAAGCTCCTGGATCTAATAAGGCATGGATATATAAATAAAAGATCTATAATGTACCAGTGATAGTATCAGGAGAATTTTCTCGATGCTGTCTAGACTGAAGTGCATAAAGCTTGTTTGGGAGTTGCCCACTAGCGTACTGGAAGTGGCACCCTATTGGTTCGGGCGATTGGAATGAGCTGAAGGACGGTTGTACTGACCTTGTTGGAGTAAATCATTTTCCTTGTGAGCCATTACTCTACACTCCTGCATCATGTGGCCTGGCTTACCATATCCTAAGCATACATCACTGCCACCTCTACACACTCTTTTATGGTTCTTACCAAATTCTCCGCAAAGCAGATTAGTATGAACACCCTTCCCACTACCCTATGACTTAGAGCCTGATGGTCCATCTTGACTGTCATTTATAAACATTGGCACTGGAGCACTAGCTACAGAAGGATTTAGAGCTGAGAATTTCTGATTTAACTGGATTCGGTTAGCACCCTCTGACCTTGTCCTAAAACCACTTTTTTTGACTCTCTCATTTTTTCTATATTTCTTCCTATGCTTCTCCCTTTCGCTCTGTTGAGTACGAACCACAAGCCTAGATAGGACAAAACCCTGTAGATTGTTCTGAGAAACTACTAAATAGGCTAAGGTAGTGAAATTATTTCTAAATTTGGCGTGGAAGTCATGCTAGTCCAAGGGATCTTCCTGAATGGGCGGAGGTGCTGACTGATTTTCAGTTCTTCTTCCGTCAGTCTTTTTTGGAAGTATGTTCTGTAACTTGAAGGAAGAAAAGGATTAGACTAAGAATTTATCTTGAGCTTGTGATTGCTCGCATGACATGAATACTGAAAGAAGGGAAACCTTTTCTAAAACATCTCATAGCCTCCTGTCCATAAGTGTGGCGCGCTACACACCCATGTACAAGACTCTATTAGATGCGGCTTTCAAATTTCCTAGGACTCTGTTGAACCTTAGGCTCCGATACCAAGTTTTTAATGACACGAGACTACCCCCTTGTCATCACACGGTGATTACAATCCTAAAGGACCATAAGCTAACCCATGAATGATATCTGCTGTTAGTACTGGATAATAATACTGAAATAAATACAAAATTAGGCTAAAATACCGTAGGGTTCAAAATCTAAAATACTGATAAAATATAATATCTATAATAGCAATCCGTAAAACTAAATACTATTTGAAAATGCTAATCTAAAAGCCTCTAATCTAAACTTTTTGAAAGTGGAGTTAATGGGACAAGTCCCCAACTAACTCCAACAACTGAAATACTGAAACTACTGAAATACTAAAATAAAAGTATGCCCTCAATAGATTATGAATCACTACTAAATATGTGACTATTGATTGGATCTGTCTAAGCACGGTCAGGAACCTAAGCATCAGAACCTATGA
Organism: Capsicum annuum; assembly: GCF_002878395.1. NCBI lineage: Eukaryota > Viridiplantae > Streptophyta > Magnoliopsida > Solanales > Solanaceae > Capsicum > Capsicum annuum. Next base: position 136,933,314 of record NC_061118.1, read on the forward strand.
TATAATACATCATAGCATAATGAAAGAGTATACGACTATTACGTGGAATGTACATGTATGCTAGATGAGTTAAGGCTGAATCCAAGGGCTCATATGCATGAATAATAACTATCTAAATGATATAGAGTAACTGGACATGAGAGTACATGGATAACTAATACTACAGTAAATACTGAGTATGCACTACTATGCATGTAAATAAATACTGTGACTGAGCTTAACCGAAACTAAGTACTAAATTCTAATAACTGAGTAACTGATATCTGAATTTACTAATAATTGAATTACTAATACTGAGTGATTATGTCTGACCGTCCTGATTCTATAAAACTGAACTGTATACTAAACTAAGACTAAAATTGAGACAGTGAAAGGTAATCATCTAACCAACATGCCCCTCTCTGAACTGATTGGGGTTAAACTTGTAACCCCAGTTGGAAGGGTCATAATATTGTTCCACGAGTACTAACACTAGAAAACTAGGATGCCAAGTCTAACTGATGGGGGACACCTGTACGGAGCCAAGCCTAATCTAACGGGTGACACCTGGAAAGTAGTAAGGCCTAGTCTGACGGGTGACTCCTCATTTCGCGCTGACTACACAGTTTTGTAGTACAGGGACTTCTACTAGTGACTCTGCCTCTATAACGGGTATGCTTTCATCCCTGGACTCGCTCAGTGCTAAATCATACTCCCAACTAAAAGACAGTGAACTGAGATATGGAACTGGACTAGACTGATACTGAGTTTACTGAGTTTTCCTGAGTTTTATGACCAACTGAGTTCTAGTGAGTTCTGTAACTGATTTAGAGTACTTTTGATTGTGAAATGATTGACATTCTATAACTAACACTGGCTGTAGGAACACAGCTAAATTGTCAAGTATTAAATACCCTCAGGACTTGATAGCATAAAAGAAGGACATAAGATGATCACAAAGTCATAACCCTACTTGCTTTCTTACAATGCACTTATTTAAATGTTTTGTGAAACACTTGATATATATAATCTTATGCATGAATGAATCACATAATAACATGGCATGCATTCACTATTTAATTAACATAAACATATTATCAAACACTTGTAAGGCATAAGCTTGTACATATACTAACATGTAATGATTTCATCACTTTATTGACATGGTTATTTTATCAAGCACTTGGGGAGAACAACTTCATGCATATAATCATGGATAACGTATAAACATGGAAACTTCAATACCCAAACTTTCAATTTCATGGGTTCAACATTCAATTCATATAATTCCCCCTAAATACTATATTATTTTCATGAATCTTTTCATAATCATGGATTGAAAACCCAACTAATATCATGAACATGAATTCAATCTAATTTAAACATGGGATTCATAAATCTGAGATCTTTTATGTTTAAAGGGGATTCTTGAACTTTATGGGTGAAAGGAACCCATAGATGAACACCTAACATACCTGAGAGGATTAATCTTTTAAGGTTCTTGGTAAAATTCTTGAGGATTGACCTTATTCTTGAAGCTAGGGTTTTTGCCTATTGAGAGAGAGTGTTTTAAATCTTGAGAAAAGTGAGTGAATAATGAAATATTAGGTCATTTAGGGTATTAATCCCGTGTTTAGGCTGATAAGGGATTTTGAGAATTGACCAAACAGCCCCAAAAATTAAATAATGGAAGCTGAAAATCCTGATTTTTTCACCCCGGCGCAACGCAGTAAAATCACGCCAGCTCACTGGAAATTGGACAATTAGGAACTGGACTGATGGCATGACACGATGCTATTGAGGTGCCTCACTGGATGGGAAACTGGGCCTTGGCGCGATGCACCAATATCACATAGCAACACCGGAAAAGTGACAATTGGGAAATCGACTGGTGGTGCGATGCAGTGTTATCACGTTAACTCACTAGAAAATGAAAATTTCCATTTAGACATACTCTGCGATGTGCTACTGGCCTGAATGATGGTGTTTAATGACTAAAACTTAAAATAGCCATAATTTCTTACTCGGTTATAAGATTTATGCAAATTTTATATCGTTGGAAAGCTAATTGAATTTCCTACATAATTTTAGTCTCTAAACAAAAAAATACTGAGTATTATATATAGGATAACTCATGAAATGAGAGTTATTTTAAGCTAGGGAAATACAGAGTATTATAGTGACATTACTGAGACTATTCTGTAGCTACTGTAATTCTAGGTAAACAGCTAAATTTTTGGGTATTGAATACCCCAGGACACGATAGCATCAATATCAAAACATGGCATAATCTTGAAAACATTACATTAACTACTTATTCACCATGTATTCATTTAGACATTTTGTCAAACACTTGAGAGGCATGAACTTGCACATGAATGGGACCACATGATAACATGTCACGAATTCACTACTCAATTTACATAGGCATTCTATCAAACACGTGGGGATGCACATTGAGTTCATCAAAATATAAACGTCATGAATACAAAATTCAACTTGAAATTCAAGGGTTTAACATGAGAATCATATAATTTTACACACGTGCTAATTTATTCACTTGAAACTTGTAATGAATCTCAATTTGAAAACAAAAAATCAATACATACAAGAACAAAATCAAAATTCAAACATGTAAATAATGAAATCAATAAACTTGTAGTTTAAAATGGGTTCTTGAACTCCAGGGGTGGAAGGAAATCGTAGGATGAACACTAACATGCCTTAGTAATTAAATTCGTGAAAATAGTTTGTGTGTTCTTAAAGCTTGGACTTGAGATTAAATGACCTAGGGTTTTTGTTCTTGAGAGGATTTGAGATAAAGTGAGTAATTTTTCCCTTAGGATAGCTAAATTTCATGTTTTAGGGCTGAATCAAAGTGGGAAAATTGACTTAATTACCTCTCTAGATAAAGAATTAATTATAGATAAACTTTCCCAGCAATGTGCAGACCAACGGATTGCGTCGATGGGCTTGACGCAATGGATGACGCGATGCATTGAGATTGTGTTGGCTTACTAAAAATTACATGCTCGAGCTGGTGACCTTATTGTCGATGCGATGGAATATGCAATGCATTGAGATTGCATCGATCCACTGTTTTGGACATCCAATTAGTCTTTTAACGATGTTCGAAAAATCCAAAACTTATGCGAGGTGACCTATTGACATCTCAGATCATGAATCGACTAAAAAATTGACATTTTAAGATCATAAAGATCAAAAATAAAGTCATGGAAATATCGAGGCCAAAAATGAGACTAAGAGTCAATACTTGGCTGAAATTTTCTAAGTCTGGGACCTCTTTTGGCATGATATCTAGTACTAAAATGATTGCGATTTTGCAGGGTCTTACAATACCTCCCCTTTGGAAACACTCATTCTCGAATGATACTTATTAAGCTGAGAATACTGATATACTGAGTTTACATACTGAACATGCACAACTGAACCATGATTTCATAACTGAACTAATTTATGAATGCATGACTGTCATGAGGATTATATGCAATTGCAATTGATACAAAATTTGTAAAAGAAATCTAAGAATAGAACTGAGTAAGTCTAAGGAAGGTTGTTACCTTGAGTTGAGTATTAGTTTATGAAAAAGAGGAGAGGATACTTGGTTCACATGTATGCTTCCGCTTCCCAAGTAGCTCCCTCAACGAATTGATTTCGCCAAAGAACTTTGACTAAAGGAACTTCTTTGTTTCTCTGTATGTGAATATAATAATAAAAGATTTCAACTGGGACTTCCCTATAAGAGAGACTGTTTTGAATAGTTATACCCTCTATAGGGACTAAAACTATTAGGTTACCTATGCACTTCTTTAAAAAAAAGACGTGAAACACTGGGTGTATTGAAGCTAAGTCTAAAGGCAACTCTAGCTTGTGAGCTACCTTTCTGAAATAGCTAAGAATTCTGTAAGGACTGATATATCAAGGACTGACTTTCCCCTTCTTTCAAAACCTATTCACTCCAGTCATGGGAAAGATTTTCAAATACTTAAAATTTCTAATGTCAAATTTGAGATCCTTCCTCCTTACATTTGTATATGATTTTTGTAGGCTCAGAGCTATCTTAAGCCTCTCCCTAATCAACTGAAACTTCTCTAAGGCATCAAATACTAAGTCAGTCCCTACTACTGCAGCCTCACCTACTTCAGACCAACCAATGGGAGATCTACATCTCCTCCCATAAATCATCTTAAATGAATCCATCTGAATACTGGAGTGATATCTGTTATTATACACAAACTTAATCAAAGGCAAGGGGTCATCCCAAATACCCTTAAAGTCAATGACATACTCTTTTAACACATCTTCTAGAGTCTGAATGGTCCTTTCTTCTTGACCTTCTGTCTGAGGGTGAAAGGCTATACTGAGGTAAACTTAGGTACCAAGTTCCTTTTGAAAGTCTTTCCAAAAATGAGAGATGAACTGCATACCCCTATCTGAAATAATGGATAAAATAACTCTGTACAATCTGAGCAACTCTCTAAAATAGAGCTTGGCTTAATCCTTGGTTAGGTAAGAGGTAAGAGCTGGCAAAAAATAGGCTGATTTGGTCATCCTGCCCACAATGACCCAAATCAAATCATGCTAATGATGAGTTTAAGGAAAACCTATCACAAAGTCTATGTTTACTTTCTGTCACTTCTAAGTGGGGATACTAAACTCCTGCATGGACCCACTAGGCTTTTGGTGCTCATTCTTAACCTGCTAATATGTAGAGCACTTAGCCACAAACTCTGCAATATCTCTCTTTATCCTACTCAACTAATAGATCTCTCACAAATAGCGATACATCATAGTGTCCCCTGTGTGGATCGAGTAATGTGCACCATTTACTTCTGCAAGAATTTACTGCCTCATGCCATCCACACCTGGCACACATAATCTACCTTCGCAATGTAAAATACCATCTCCCCCTTGGGAGAAAAGCTTTACTTTCTAATATCTGACTGACTCTTTTAGCTTAACTAAACTAGGATCTTTATCATGCTTTTCTTTGACCTTGGAAACAAAAGAAAATTCTAAACTATTCTGCACCCATACACTACCCTCAGCTGAATAAACCAAATGAACACCCAACCTAGAAAGCTGATGAACTTCCTGAACTAACTTCTTCTTACCCTCCTCAACATGAGCAACACTACCTATGGAAAATATACTGAGAGCATCATCCACTACATTTTTCTTACCCGGATGATACAAAATACTCATGTTATAGTTTTTTCAACAACTCTAACCATCACCTTTGTTGAAAGTTTAAGTTTTTCTTAGAAAATACATACTGAAAACTTTTATGGTCTATGAACACATCAACATGTGCCTCATATAAATAGTGCCTAAAAATCTGTATGGCAAATACTACAACTGCTAACTCAATATCATAGGTGGGATAATTCTTTTTATAGGGCTTAATGTCATGGGCCTATTTTTAGCCGTGTGTGGACAGCTTAACACCCTTAATATCGATGCTAGACTCAATCCTAAACCAGATCTAAAACGGTCCCCAATAACCTTAGAACATTCACGTAAACACGTAAGGAAAAATAACAAAGGAAGACAATTGTTTTGGGAGGCCCGGAGAGCCAATTTTCTGATATATTTCTTGAATAATACAAGTATATGATGCTGCCCAAGAGGGCTTTACAAGATATATTTAAAGTCCCTAAGACAACGGGCACAATAAATGCTTGAAAATGACCCTATACAATGGTCCACAACAAGCTAGTCAAACTTTCTCTATTTGGCCATGCAATCCATGAAACTAGTGAAAGGCCTTTGTCTTGCAACCTGTTTTTCTGTTCAGCAGCTGGACAAGGCTCCAAAGCCTCATAAATGTTGACCCATGCTTGTAGTTTGACCTCCCAAAGATTCCTCCACATTGGCTTTGTCAATTGACATTGCGGAAGCCCCATCGAGCTCGGAAATACACCCGAATTGCTTGGAATCATTCCTAAAACGTGAGGAATTTAATGGGTAGTGACGCGGGGCACCACACTCTCCCCCACCTGATTTGGCGATGACCACGGTGCCACATAGCTATAAATATTTGTGTACTTGCTCCTTGAACTGCCACAAGTCCTCATATTTTTTCCACGATGCCTCGTCGGGCGATTGGCCCTTCCAATGGACTAACAACTGGGTAGTTGAATTGCCCCAACCTTTTCCTCGAACCAATTGATGATCAATAATGTCCTCAATTTGCTTATCCATGGCAGCGAACGCCATGAAGATTTGGGCCCGACTAGACTTACCCCGCTCCATGTCTTCCTTGGTTTTAATTTTCTTGCATGGAAGACGAGATAAATCTTTAAATGCTATGGCATGTCCAGCTTATATGAAATTTTTCCAACCTTGGAAACAATCTAAAATGGACCCTCATACCATCGAATCAAACTTTGATTGACACTTCTCAACGACTTGAATTGCCTCGGGTTGAGCTTGACCATTACTTTATCTCCTATCCGGTAATGGACTGGATGACGCTTATGATCAGGAAATTTCATCATCTTACGGGCTGCTTTATCAAGATATAACCTCGCCATATCGACTTGTTCCTCCCAAGCCTTTGCCATATGATAAGCATCTGGATTCCTCATTTCAGCGTTAACCGATAAGGATTGTGGAGTGTTTGGTTACTGCCCTGTGCAAGTTCAAAAGGACTACGACCTGTTTCCTCACTCCGCTACAAATTATATGAGAATTGGGCCGTGTCGAGGAACTTTGTCCATTCCCTTTGATTGGCACTAACAAAGTGCCTTAAGTAGCACTCGAGTAACCCATTTACTCGCTCTGTTTGTCCTTCGGTTTGGGGATGGAAGCTGGTTGAAAAGTGCAGCTCCGACCCCAACAAACTGAATAACTCCTTCCAAAATTCTCCAGTGAATCACGGGTCTCGATCACTAATGATATGCCTAGGCACGCCCCAAAGTTTAACTACATCTTTGAGAAACAATCGGGCTGCCTCCTTGGCTTTGCAATTAGACGTGGCAGGTGAGAATGTTGCATATTTGGAGAAGCGATCAACGACAACCATGGTTGTTCCACAACCCTCCGAGTTAGTCAAATATGTGATAAAATCCATGGTGACACTATCCCATGGTTTCTCCGCGGTGGGCAGCGGTTGAAGTAATCCACTGGGTGCCTTGTGTTCCACTTTGTCTTGTTGGCAAACAAGGTAAGTGCGAACGTATACTTCTATATCGTCCCTCATTCGAGAAAAATAATAAGCTACTTCTAACAATTCCATGGTTCATTTCTATCCCGGATGACCAACCCACGTCGTGTCATGGTGCTCCTTGATCAACAAACGCCTAAGATTTTTCCATCTAGGAACATACACTCGCCTTCCGGTGGTGTATAACAGTCCATACTCCTTCCAAAACTTTTGGGTCTTGCCTTTGTGTGCTAAATCAAGAAGTTTCTTGGCAACGGGATCATGTTCCATCCCTTCTTTGATGGTATCCAGCACACTACAGCTGGTAGTGCTCAAAAGTGTCGCCAAAATAGCCTTGCGACTTAATGCATCGGCCACGACGTTTGCTTCTCCCGGTTTATACTCCAATGAGTAATCAAACTCTACCAAGAAATCTTGACATCGAGCTTGCTTTGGTGAGAGTTTCTTTTGTGATTGGAAGTAGCTGGTCGCTACATTATCCTTCTTAACGAGGAAATAAGCCCCCAATAAATAATGGCGCCATGTCCTTAGGCAATGGACAATGGCCGTCATCTCCCTTTTCTGGACTATATAGCACCACTCCACATCATTCAATTTTCTACTTTCAAACTTTATTAGATGGACTTCTATCATTAGGACACCACCAATAGCAAAATCGGATACATCCATTTGCACCTCAAACAGTTTCATGAAATCCGGTAAAGCCAAAACCGGTTCCTTGATAATGGCTGTCTTGAGGTTGTTGAATGCCCCTTGACATGAACTATTCCACTCCCAAACACAATTCTTCATAAATAAATCCGTGAGCGGAGCAGAAATATCCGAGTATCCAAAAATAAATCTCCGTTAATAATTAGCAAGGCCAAGGAAGGACCTTAATTCGGGCACCTTCATTGGAACCTCCCAATCCCGGATCGCCTCAACCTTGTCGCTATCTATCTGAATTTGCCCTTGGCTGATCGTATGTACCAAGAATTTCACCTTTGGCTGTGCAAAAGTGTACTTCTCCCTTTTGGCGCATAGCTCATTTTCCCGTAGCACATTAAACACTAGTTGAAGATGTCTAACCTGCTCCTCCGTTGAGCTACTATAAACAACAATGTGGTCCAGGTATATGGCCACGAATTGATCCAAGTATGGCTGGAAAATCTTGTTCATTAGGGTGGAAAATATGGATGGTGCATTGGTCAGTCTAAAAGGCATGACCAGCTACTCAAAGAACCCATAATGAGTCACATAAGTCGTCTTGGCTTCATCTCCTTCGGCTATACGAACTTGATAATAGCCCTTCCTCAAATCCATCATTGTGAACACTTTGGCTTGCCCCAAGCGATCAAAAATATTAGCTATCAAGGGAATGGGATATTTGTTTTTCACCATGACCTTGTTAAGAGCACGGTAATCAATACACAACCTCAACGTCCCTTCTTTCTTCTATTGAAATAAGATCAGAGCTCTAAAGAGTGCCTTCGATGGTCGGATGTAGCCTGATTCCAGCAAATCCTTGAGTTTTTTTCTAAGTTCTTGAAGCTCCGGAGGTGACATTAGATACGGGGTCATAGCTGGTGGCTTTGCCCCAGGAACCAACTCAATTTCGTGATCAACTTCCCTTCGTGGAAGTAACGGTTTGGGCAGCACCTCCGGCATTACATCCTTGTTCTCTTCAAGAACACGTTGGACACATGAGGGCAATAATTCAGCTTCTTGGCAGCCCACAATCTCCATCAATGTCGCAAGAAAGGTTGGTTCTCCTTTCTTGAAACCTTTAACAAGCTGCATCGCCGATAAATGTGTGCCACTTTGAGCGACACGAATAAGTGGAATAATGCAAGACCACCCACATCACAAATGGCCAGCTGGTTGAGATGTGGTTAAATAAACGCATTAATCTCATACCAAAAATCCAGCCCCAAAACAATATCAAAGACACCATCGGGACAATCGAAAAATCTTTTCTCCCTTCCAACCTCCCAAGGTGAGACTCACCCGAGGAGTGAGGCCATTGACATTGGTAGAGAGACAATTAACAGTCTTTAACATTGAATCATTGGTCACGAATGCAAGGCCAAGTTCTTTAGCCTTTTCCTCCGTAACAAAGTTATGCGTTGCTCCGGTGTCTACCATAATGCGGACAGTTCGCCCATTCACCTCCCCATCAATAAATAATGACTGTCGAGCTCTAATGCTAGGATTCTTTGTAGTAAGATCTGCAAGTGTCATGTGGTTAAACAAAGCCATGTGGTAGAACAAACCCATGACTTATCCTTTTTCTTTCTCCAGATTGGCAGCTTGTGCTTCTTGCTCCCCAAAACCCCCGGCTTGCGCACTAGCTTGATCATTCCGTGTTGCTGCAATCATTGCTCCTAGCTTACTCAATGAAGGACAAGATCTTGCAAAGTGAGACGTATCCCCGCAAAGGTAGCAGCCACTATCGCGGTTAGCTACACCTTTTTTGTTCTCCTCGTAGTTCTTGCGGAATGACGATGGCTGGTTGATTTTACCTTTGAACTCTTGATTTTTGTTGGGAACGAACTTGTCTTTAACCTTGTCCCCATGATCTACCTTGGAAGAAACGGGCTTGTTCCGACTATCCTTCACCTTGGCATAATCGGCATGAAAATCAGTCACGGATTCCGCCACTTTAATGGCCTCATCCACGGTCTTGACATTACGCCTCCTCAACTCTTGTTTGGCCCAATTTTGGAGGCCATCAAGGAAGAAGAATAGCAAATCCTCACTACTGAAACTCATCACAAGAAGTGAGAGCTTCGTAAACTCTCTCACATAGTTATGAATGGAAGAAGTTTGCTTAAGTTCCCTCAACTTCCGTCGGTCTTCATCCACAACGTTTTGAGGGTAAAATTGCTCCTTCAACTTATCTTTAAACTGATCCCAATTAGCTATGGTGCAAAGACCCCTCTCCATGTCCACTTTTTTCCTATGCCACGATAATATTGTGACGTCACTAAAGTACATGGTTGCAATCCGGATCCTTGCTGCCCCATCAACAATCTTGACGTACTCAAAATACGACTCCAATTGCCATATAAAATTCTCTACTTCTTGAGAGCTCCTCTCAACCTTAAACACATTGGGTTTAGGAGCCTCAATACGAGTATCATGGTAAGCCACAGAACCATGATTTCCACCAACACGGGCTGCTTCTAGTTGTTGGTTCAAATCAGCAACTTCTTCTTGCAAAGCGGACTGCCCCAACATCACCGCAGACAGTTTTGACCCAAACTCCTCGTGTAGCGCCAATAATGCTTCCGTAAGCTTGAGTTCCAAGCTGGTCAGCCCCTCTTTGTGCTCTTTATTTTTCTCGGACAATTCAGCCTTGACTTCGTCCAGCCCTTCAAGAGCAGCCGCCTCAAGGGTACCAACGTTGGACTCAAGGTTCTTGAAGTGATGGCCCAAAACTGCTAAGCCATCCTCTGTGCTAACGATTCTCTCATCAAGAGAGCCAGATGCGGAACCTTTACCATATTCCACATTTGTAACAGCCTCACTAACTGGAATTTGAGCCTCATCCTTGTTCCTACTCTTGTCACGTTTCTTGGTCTTGGTTTTGCCCAAATTATCTCCACTGTGAACCTCCTCATCGCCGTCATATGCCATGTGCAAAGTGCTGCTTTGATACTATTTGTCACGGGCCTATTTTTAGGCGCATGTGGAAAGATTAACACCCTCAATATTGACTCTAAACTCAATCCTAAACCAGCTCCAAAACAGTCCCCAAGAACCTTTGAACATTCACGCAGACACGTAAGGAAAAATAACAAAGGAAGACAATTGTTTTTGGAAGGCCCGGAGAGCCAATTTTCTGATATATTTCTTGAATAATACAAGTATATGATGCTGCCCAAGAGGGATTTACAAGATATATTTAAAGTCCCTAAGACAAAGGGTACAATAAATGCTTGATAATGACCCTATACAATGGTCCACAACAAGCTAGTCAAACTTTCTCTATTTGGCCATGCAATCCATGCAACAAGTGAAAGGCCTTTGTCTTGCAACCTGTTTTTCTGTTCAGCAGCTGGACAAGGCTCCAAAGCCTCATTATGTTGACCCATGCTTGTAGTTTGACCTCCTAAAGATGCCTCCACATTGGTTTTGTCACTTGACATTGCGGAAGCCCTGTTAAGCTCGAAAATGCACCCGAATTGCTCGAAATCATGCCTAAAATGTGAGGAATTTAATGGGTAGTGATGCGGGGCGTCATATTAAGCTGTCTAGAGGCATAGGATAAGACCTTGTCTCTCTGTATCAAAACATACCCAAACCATCTCTAGAAGCATCACAATACACAACAAACCCATTTGAACCATCTAGTAAAGTCAAAACTGGGGCTGCAGTGAGTCGAGTCTTCAACTCCTGAAAAATCTTCTCACATGAATCTGATAAATGGAAATTGACTTTCTTCTGAGTCAATCTGGACATAGGGGATGCAATAGATAAAAATCCTTCAACAAACCATCGGTAATAGCTAGCCAAACCTATATGGGTCTGGGCTAGTTTCTCACTGCTTTAGTCTTTTGAGAATGAACTCTAATGCCATTACCAAAAACTATATGAACAAGGAAAGCTACTAACCTTAGCAAAAATGTGCATTTACTAAATTTGGCCAATAATTGATGAGCTCTGAGGATCTGTAATACTATTTTGAGGTGGTCTACATGATCATGTTCATTGCGGGAATGGATAAGAATGTCATCTATGAAGACTATGATGAACATGTCTAAGTACTTCTTTAACACACGATTCATCACGTCCATGAAAGTTGTTGGGGGATTGGTAAGACTAAATTTCATGGCTAGAAATTTAAAGTGACCATATCAAGTTCTTAAAGCTGTTTTCAGAATGTGACATTCTCTGACTCTGAGCTAATGATAGCCTTATCTGAGGTCTATCATAGAAAAGTAGCTGGAACCTTGAAATTGGTCAAACAAGTCATCGATTCTAGGAAGTGGGTACTTGTTATTGATACTGAATTTGTTCAACTAATGGTAGTCAATACATATTCACAGAGAATCGTCTTTCTTACACATGAATGGAGCTGGTGCAACCCACGGAGAGATACTGGGTTTGATAAATCCCTTACTAGGAGATCCTTCAACTGCTTTTTTAGTTCTGCTAGAGTCATTCTATATAGAGTAATAAAGATAGGCTTAGTATCTAAAAAAAGGTCTATTTCAATATCAATTTCCCTCTCGGGAGAAACTCTAGGAAGATCTTTGGGAAACACATCTAGAATTCACATGCTACTGAAACTGACTCAAGGTTAGCATTCTCAAAATCAGTCATTAAATCAAATAAGATGATAGAGAAACCCCTTTGATATCATTTTTCTCACTCTAACATAGGAAAAAAAATGACCCCTAAGTGCTGAAGTACTAACCCTCCATTATAGGACAGGTTCATTCGGGAAATAAAAATAGACAACTCTATTTCTGCAGTCAACTAAAGCATATCATGATTAAAGACAACCCATGCTGAAAATGATGTCAAAATCTATCATTTCTAACTCTGCTAAGTCTGCTGAAGTAACTTTCTAAGATACCATAGCCATAAAATTCATGTATACCCGTCGAGCTATGATAGAATTACCCTCTGGGGTAGAGAATGAGAAGGGATCTACTAGGATTTTGGGACTAAATCAAAATTTAACATATATATAAGGAGTTACAAAGGACAAAGAAGCTCCTGGATCTAGAAAAGCATTAGCATAAAAATGATAAACTTATAACGTACCAATGACCGTATCAGGAGGACTTTTCTAATCCTTTCAGGACTGAAGTGCATAGAATCTATTTGGGTTTTGCCGACTAGTGGCAATAGAAGTGTCATCCTGCAGATTCGGGCGACCGAACCGAGCTGGGGAGGATTGTACTGACCCCGTGAACCTGACTGAGGACAATCTTTGATTCTATGACCTAGCTTGCTGCACTCAAAAAATGCATCGTTGCTAACTCCGCAGACACCCTGATGGTTTTTTCCATACTTTTGGCAAAGAGTATTTATTCGAGCACTACTAATACTACCCTGAGACTTAAAGCTCTATGCCTTATCCTTATTATAATTTCTGAACTTAGGCACTAGAGCACTGGCTAAGGATGAGGCTTGAACTGAAGATATCAATTAGAACTGAGGATGATTCCCACCCTCTAACTTAGTCTAAGTGAAGTTTAAGCTACTTATTCCATCCCTTTTGTTCTCCCTCTCCTTTTCCTTAGTCTTTTGCTCTTCTATCTATTAAAAATGGACCATTAACCTAGCCAAGTCTATAATTTTAATTAGCATCGCAGTCCTATACTTTTTGACCACACTATAGAACACCCCAAACACAAACTTACTTATCTTAGATCTTCTATCAAATACTATATGAGGAGCATATCTAGCTAATTGAGTAAACTTGAGAGAGTAATCCTTCACTATCATGCTTTCCTATTTCAAATTAATGAATTCTAACACCTTAGCTTCTCTCAACTCCAATGGGAAGAACCTATCTAGAAAGGCAGTGGTAAACTCCTCCTATTCTATAGGCCCTACATTTGCGGCCCTATCTACCTTCTACTGCTTAAACTATGTATGGGCCACATCCTATAAGTGATATGCAGCTAACTCAGCACTTTCACTAGCAGTTAGCCCCATAATATATGTCACCTTCTGCACCATGTCAAAGAATTCCCGTGGGTCTTCTTAAGACTTAGACCCTAAAATTGAAGGAGGGTTCGTTTGGGTAAAGTCCTAAATTCTAGCTACAGGAGTATTAGCCACTGGGTTGGCCTGAATAGTAGCTGGGTATTCATTCTGGGCTGCTATAGAATGGGCTAGAGTGGTGAAAGCAGCTCTAAATTCTGCATTATAAACATGCTCATCTAGGGGATCTTCCTGAACGGGCGGAGGTGTTGTCTGTTTTTAGTTCTTCTTTGGTTAGTATTTTTAGGAGGCATATTCTTTAAACGGAAGGGAAACTTTCATTATGTAGAGATTTTAACTTGAGATCATACTCACTTGCACTATATAAATACTGAAAAAAGGGAAAATTTTACCAAAATGCATTATAGTTCTTTATCCATAAATGTGGCGCGCTACACACCCATGCACAAGACTCTACTTGATGCAACTTTTAGAATCCCTAGGACTCTATGGAACCTTTGGCTCTGGTACCAAGTTTGTAGTTCCTCGAGTTTACACCCTGGACGTCCCACGGTGCTAACAATCCTTAAGGACCACAAGCTAACCCGTAACTAGTACTTGCTGTGAGCATTGAATAATGATAATACTAAAATATAAGCATAAGTTGCGCTGAAATTTCCATAAGGTTCATTAATTGAAAATGAATACTGAATACTGATAATAATACTAAAAAAATTGAACATTTGTATGAAATAGTCTAGTCCGAAAGCCTCTAACTATCTGAATAGGGTATTGATGGGAAAAGTTCCAAACTAACTCCGACTACTGAACACACTGAACTACTGAAATTCTAAAATAATAACTTTATCCTTGAAATATGGGAACTCACTACTATGACTGCTGTTGATAACCTGAGCTGCTAAGTACAGTCAAAAGCCCATTTGTCTGAACCTATGATATAAGACTTCATAGCAAAAAAAAGAGTATGTGCCAATACTTTGAATATACAGGTATGCTAGGTGAGGTAAGCTGATATACATGGTTCATATGCATGAGATGATAACTGATTGAATAAACATCATAAAACAACCTCATGAGAGTACATGAATATTTGAAACTCCTGTAAATGCTGATTATGTAATACTGTGCATACGCATATATATATATATATTATATATGAGATCATGCGAAAACTAAATACTGAGTTTTAATAACTAAGTGAATGATATCTGAGATTATTAATAACTGTATTACTGATAAATGGGTGACAATTTTTGACAGTCCTAATTCTGTAGAAATTAACTGAGTTCTATACTTAGTCTAAACCTAAAACTATGGTAGGGTTCATCTAATCAACATACCATGATTATAAACTGAATTGGGGTCTAACCTGTGACCCTATTTAGAAGGGTGTTAGCACCATGCCATGGGTACTAACAATGGTTATATGGATCCAATAAAGAATCACCCTCATTTTGCCGGTGAGATGTGTTACCCTCAATTTGTAGGTGAAAACTTTATCAACCTTCAACTAGCAGGTTCATATATTCAACCTACGCGGGCTACGTAGTTCTGGAACTAAGAGACTGCTACTAAAGGTCACACCCTTAACTGGCAGGTGAGCCCTCATCCCTAGGTTTGCTTGTGCTGAATCCTACTCCTCACTGAATAGACACTGAACTGATCACTAGACTGTACTAGGCTTGACTGAACTATTATTGATTATGTTAATTGACCAAATTAGACTGAGTTCACTGAGTTCTATAATTGAACAAGTAATACTACTCATGACATTACAAAAACTATTCTGTAGCTCTTGTAATTCTAGGTAAATATCTAGATTTTTGGGTATTGAATACCCCTAGGACTCTATAGCATCAATAGCAAAACATGGCAAAATCTTGAAAACATTACATTAACCACTTATTCAGTATCCATTCATTTGGACATTTTGTCAAACACTTGAGAGGCATGAACTTGTACATGAATGGGACCATATGATAACATGTATTGAACTCACTACTCAATTTACATATGCATTATATCAAACACTTGGGGAGCATAATTAATGCACATGGAGTTAATTAAAATATAAATATCATGGCTATAATGCTCAACTTGCAATTCAAGGGTTTAACATGAGAATCACATAATTATACACACATGTTAATTGATTCACTTGAATCTTGTAATGAATCTCGATTTGAAAACCAAACATCAATAGATACATGAACACAATCAAAATTCAAACATGTCAATCATGAAATCAATAAACTTGTAGTTTAAAAGGGTTCTTAAACTTCAAGGGTTGAAGGAAATCCAAGGATGAACACCTAACAGGCCTTAGCAATTAAATTCATGAAAATTTTTGGTGTGTTCTTGAAGCTTGGACTTGAGATTGAATGACCTAGGGTTTTTTTCTTGAGAGGATTTGAGAGATAGTGAGTGATTTTTCCCTTAGAATAGCTAAATTTTGTGTTTTAGAGCTGAATAAAAGTGGAGAAATTGACTTAATTACCCCACTAAATGCATCTTTAATTACAAAAATATACCCAGCGATGCATAGACTGACACATTGCGTCGATAGGGTCGATACGATGGTGATGCGACATATCAAATTGTATCAGCTTGTTGGAAATTGCACACTTGAGTTGGTGACAATACTGTCGATGCGATGGATGATATGATACATCAAGATTGTGTTGATCCACTGTTTTGGACATCTAGTTAGGCTTCTAATGACGTCCAAAAAATCTAAAACTCATCTGAGGTGACATATTGACATCCCGGATCATTAATCGGATTAAAAAGCGACATTTTAAGGTTGTAAGGATAGAAAATAGAGTCATTAAAATATCGAGGATAACAATGAGACTAAGTTTCAACACTTCACTGAAATTTTCTAAGTCTGGGGTATCTTTTGGCATGATATCTATTACTAAAACAACTAGGATTTTGTGGGGTGTTACACCCAGTTGGGTTAATAGAGATTTTTGGAAACTTTGAGAGAGTATTTAGGTTGAAATCCCCCTCCCCCAAAAGTCCTATTTTGAGAGCATCGAGGTTCTATAGGTGTCTACAAAAACTCATAAAATGAATTTTAAATCATTCCTTACATCATACCTTGCCTTGCATTTGCATATACATTCATATGTTACTTTACATGTAATCAATTTCTATGTACATTCATGATTACAAATTTTTCTTGGTATTTCTATAATTATATTAGAACTATTAGTGATGACAGTGTGAGAAACCATTCGAGAACTTATTTGCTTTCAGGTGATGTGCTCATAGTATTTTCTTTACTTGTATTCTACTTTCCTCAATCAATTTATGATACCTACTAAGTACAAATAGACCATACTCAAACCTATTTTGCCCTTTTAGTACAAATATTAGTATAAATATGAGACACGTCAGTTAAGTTTATGTTGGATAAGGTAAATCATCTAGGTGCTGATTTTCTCCATGATGTTCAATGCGGATTTCAAATATCATCTTATCTTATTGTGTTTATTTACTTTTGTAGACAAATATATGTATTTGGTTTTCAGATGTTATACTTAGATGACCTATGCTTATGACACTATTCTTTAGGGATGTTGTGGTATTATTTTTGACATCTTCTATATTATATATGTGTTGACCTAAAGTTGTTCTAAAAGTCTCATTTTATGTTACTTTGTTAATTAATTCAATCTTTTTTTATCTTTGGGTATTTGGTTTATGTATGAAGGTTTTGTTGGGGTAGATTATAATATGACCTTAATTTTTGGGTCATGATAAATTGGTATAAGAGTGCTAAGTTCTCCAGTCTCATAAGTGTAAGAACAAGATATCTAATAGAGTTTTATGGATAGGCATGTAGATGTCCGTATCTATATTTGAGAAGCTATAAAATGTCTTTAAAAAAACTTCTCTAATTTGATTCCTTGTCATGCGGGTTATTCAAACACAATATTATAAACTTTTATACCATTCTTTTCTATGTAGATGGTGAAGTATAGGTATAGAGATACAAGGGACGCTAATTAAGCACCCGATATGGGTTCCCTAGTTAGTGCATAAAGCAAGGGTCATGGTTAATCCAGAGGTAGATAAAGAAAATGATAAGCTGCCCTAGTCAGAGGATATTCTAGGATGGCCTATCATGATCTTAGGTAGAGTATGATAGAGATGACTACGTGTTGGGCTAACTAAGGTTCCATAGAGTTTAGTTGACATTCCAGTGCTTTAGGATTTGTTGAATTTCTTTTGAGTTATTTTAATGGTTTTCCTTTAAGTATACCTACTATTCCTCAGAATTCTAGTGGTGTTCCACTTTTGGGGTATAATTATCATCTATGGTACCCCTATATGTGGATTCATCGCCTTCCAGACCTTCTATTCCTCTAGCTTTTTTAGGCAGTGTGTTGTATTTTGATAATATAAAGAGGTTTAAAAGGTTTATTATCTTTACTTCTTCTTAGTTTAGTGGGGTGATTGGTGAGAATGCCTATGAAGTTTTGATTGATTTTCAGGAGAAGTTACATAATATTGTATCTTTTGAGTCTCATGGAGTTTCTTATATGACCTATTAGTTGATAGATATGGCCTTGGATTGGTAAAAGTATCTAGCCAATTATAGGCCGTTGTGTTTTCCTATTATTAATTGAAATCAATTTTTTGAGGCCTACTTGGATATATTTGTGGTATATAACTTGAGATATCAATTTAGGTTAAGTTTGATCATTTGAGAGAGGGATCCATGACTATCGCCATGCATGAGGAATATTTTCATGCCCTATCTAGATATCAACCATAACTATTCCATTGAATTTAAGAGGATTTGGAAATTTATAAAAGGGTTAGAAGGTCCTTATAAATTGCCTACTATCAAATAGTTATTTCAAAGGGTTCTTTCCAGAGCATTAATGAGCATGCAAAGTTTATCGAGTCTATTACATGGGCTACTCTAGGGGCACGAAAAAGAAATGTTGTCATGGCGCATTTAGTAGATATGTCTCTCGAGGCAGAGAATTCTCTAATAGAGGTTCTCATTGTTATAATAGTAGGTCGGTTTATCCTCTAGCAGGGATTAAGTTCTGCATCCCAGGTAGATAAATATAAGGTAAGGCGAGAAGAGGTTCTTGTTTTATTTTTTCAAGCCAACAAAATTGTCCAAATTTATTTATGCCTCATCAGATTGATTTGGGCCATAGGAGATATTTTATATGTGATGAGGTTTGCCATTTAGCCAATGATTATCCTTAGTTTGTGTTTGGTCTTACCCAATAGGGTTCTTAGCTTTAGCTTTTCCCTACTTTTATATCAGTAGTAAGACAAGGTTCACAAAGTAGTAGTGGTGGTGGTAAGGTGCTCAAGGTAGGTATATAAGAGCTCATAGTAGTGGTATTTAGATTTCTTAGTTTTGGAGAGAACATGGATAGTGCTATGCTATACCTTGTAGACTTGAGGGATAACCCTCTAATGCAACCATTACAAGTATCATCCCAATTTTCTATAAATCTACTTTTTTGTTATTTAACCCTAGGTCTACATTCTCCTGTGTCTATATATTTGGCTTCTAGTTTTGATTTTTCATGTGAGTCTCTTACTGGGCCTCTTTATATTTCTACTCTCATAGTGTTGGATTAGGTGTACCGATCTTGTGTAGTTATCTTTGTAGGGCGTGAGACTTGGGTAGACTTGATTATCAAAGATATTGTTTACTTTCTTGTTATCTTGGGTATGGATTGGTTAGCTTTCTATCATGCTATATTGGATATTTATACTAAGATTGTGACCTTGGCTATGACGGGTGTGCCAAAGATATCTTGAAATGATACACTTAATTCCAGTCTGATGGTACTCATATGTTTTCTACATGTATCTTGAAATGATACACTTAATTCCAGTCTGATGGTACTCATATGTTTTCTACATGTCCATCGCATGGTAGAAAAAGGTTGCTTGTCTTATATGGATTACATACATGATACTAGTGTTGTCCCATTGCCTCTTATAGTTTCTATTCAGGTTTTACACGAGTTCATGGATGTGTTTTCTATGGATTACATGGTATGCCTTTTGATCATGATATTTCTATCGATGTTGATTCGTGCACCAAGCCTATCTCTATGCCTTCTTTTAGGATGACACTAGGTATGTTTAAAGAATTAAAGGAGAAATTATAGTATTTATTGGGTAAGGGTTTCATTAGACCAAATGTATCTTCTTGGGGTGCTCCTGTCTTATTTGTAAAGAATATGGATGGTTCTATGTGCATGTACATTGATTATCGATAGTTGAACAAGGTGACGGTTAAGAACAGATATCCTTTTATTTACATTGATTTTTTGTTTGATCAACATTAGGGTGATTCCAAGTTTTCTATGATTGATATGAGATTTAGATATCACTATTTGAAAGTTAAAGTTTCAGATGTTCCGAAGTTGAATTTTTGACTCAACATTGTTATTATGTATTTTGGACATATCTCTTGGGTTGAACAATGCCCCAACAACATTTATGGTGTTGGAGAACTGGGTATTTCAATTATATCTCAACTCCTTTCTGATTGTATTTATAGATGATATCTTCATTTATTCCAAGAATGAGGACCGATCATGTAAGACACTCTAGGACTGTACTTTAGAGATTACGTGATAAAAATTTGTATGCCAATTTTTTCATGTATGGTTCTTGATTGGATTCTATATCTTTTATAGTTCATGCGGAGACCAAGGAAGGTATTTTGGGTGATCAGCTAAGATAGCAATGATTTGTGATTGGGATAGACCTACTTTACCAATTGAGATTTGTAGTTTTAGTGGTTTGGTGGGTTATTATTAGTTTTTGTATAGAGGGTTTCTCATTTATTGTAGCTCCTTTGACCAAGTTAACTCAAAACAAGGTTACCTTAAAGTGGTTGGATGCTTGTGAGGCGAGATTTCAAATGCTTAAGGAGTTGTTGATATTTTTTCCTATCTTGACTTTGTCCAAGAAGGGTGTGGGTTTTACTATATTTTGAGATGCTTTAGGTATGGATTTGGGTATAGTGTTCATGTATAGGGGTAAGGTTATTTCTTGTGCTTCTTGTTAGTTAGCCTCATGAGAATAATTCCCCTACGCTTGATTTGGAGGTTGCACAGTTGTTTTTGTTTTAAAGTAGTGGAGATATTACTTTTATGGAGTTAGTTGAGAGTTTTTCTCAGATCACTGTATACTTCAATAATTCATTTATTAATAAAATCTAAATATATGAAAATGATGTTAGCTTGAGTTGCTTAAGGTTTTAGATTTCACTATTCTATTTCATCCGGGTAATGCTAATGTTCTTGTGAATGCCTTAAGCCGAAAAGCCACTAGTATGGGGAGTTGAGCTTATTGTTTTAATTGGTAGTAGCCTTTTTCCTTAGAGGTTTAGTCATTGCCTAGCCAGATGGTTAGGATTGATATTTCAACACCTGGATATGTTTTAGCCTTTGTTGACACGAGCACTTCTTTATGGTGCAAATTTAAGCTCACCAGTTTGATGATGATAACTTGAAGGTCATTCGAGATTAGGTGTTGAGTGGTGAGTCGAAGGTGTGGTGAGTCGAAGGTGACATCTCTTGATTAGGATGGTATTTTGAGGATTAGTTGTTAAGTTTGTGTGTAGAGAATTGTTGGATGGGTGAGACTGATTTTAGGAGGCACATTATTCTAGACATTCTATTTATCCAAGGGTGACTAAGATGTACAATGATTTAAAGAAATATTACTATTGTGATGATATGACGAAGGATGTACCAAACTTTGTATCTCGTTGCTTGTGTTTTTAGCAAGTGAAAGACAATTATCTGAGACCTGATGGTTTTGGATTGGTGATCAGGTCTTTCTTCATGTTTCTCCTATGAAGGATATGATGAGGTTAAAAAACAGGGACAAGCTCAGCCTGAGGTATGTCAGACCTTTTCAGATACTTTAGACAAGTAGGGAGGTTGGTTATGAGTTGTCATTGCCGTTGGATTTTTAAGTGATTTATCCAATCTTTCATGTTTTTATTCTTTAGTGCAATATCTCGAATGAGTCTCACATTCTTTTGACTCAGTTTAGTTGGATAAGAGGTTGACCTTTGTTGAGAAGCCAATTTTGATTTTAGCCAATGATGTTAGAGGTTGTCTTCTTGTAATGCCCTAATTTATTGAACTGGAACACTACACGGTGATATCTGTACCTGTACACTGCATAATATATATGTAAAATGCAGAAAACATGAACAATAGGCCATAACGTTCAACTGAATAAGGTATCTGATAAATAGAAACATCCATATGGGGTAACGACCACCCAAAAAACTAAAGTCTAAAACAAATCTGAACAAAATCTGAAAGCCTCTAAATACTGTCTGAGTAAGGAGTTGAAGGAACATGTCTCTAACTAACTCCGTAAACTAAAATCTACTCGAAGAAAATAAATGAAGTCAAATCATATCGTCCTCGAATAAAGAGGACTTACTGTAACTCTATATACTGAAATATGACTGCTACCGCTGATCTGGAACTCGTGGATTTGAACCTATGGTGTAACAGAAAAGAAAGAAACTGGTGCAAATACGTCAGTACAATTGAAAGTACTAAGTATACGAGTGAGGTAGGCTATATGCAAAAGTGCTTACTTGCATGAGCAGTGCTAACTGACTGACTAATATGAACGTGAGAGTGCAAACATACATACATAGTAACTGAGATTGTGAATACATGATATCTAGATTTGTACACTAATACATGGTTTATTGATATATAACATGACTAATACTGGAATTTTTGATAACATGGATGACTGTGTCGATAGTCCCGAATCTGATAGAACTACCAAAGTTTGGTACTGTAGTTGAACTGATCGTATCTGACAGTCCTGGGATACTGAAATCTGAAGAACTATTTGAGTTCTTTTACTGAGACTGAGACTCAAATTGTGGGAGGTAGTTGTTTAATCCACATGCCCTAAATGCACTATAATAGCTGAGCTGGGGTCCAATCTGTGCCCTGATTGGAAGGGTGTCAATACCATACCACTAGTAAGGATAAGCTGTGAGTGACCCTTGTCTGGTATGCTACTCTAATTAGAATGGTGGGACCCTAGTTTGACATGTCAAATCACCTCATCAACCCTAATATGACAGGTTAAGATGTCTCAACTTACGCTTGCTACGTAGTTCTGGAACACAAGGATGACTGCTAAGAATCACACCCTTATCTTGCAGGTGAGTTCCCATCCTTGGGTTCACTCGGTGCTAACTTTTACTCCCATCTAAAGAGATTGAACTTGATTAACTGACTATACATGGACTGAGTAACTAACTTCTATTGACTGACGAAACAGTACTATTATCTGAGAATTAACTGAGATAATGAGATTTCTGAGATTTACTGAGTCACATGACTGATTGAGTTCTATAGATCATGGCTTGACTGAGAGTATCATTATAACACGACCTGGCTCTAGGTACACAGCTATACTTTTTTTGGGTACAAGTACCCCCCAAGACTCGATGAAGGAAACTGACACACATGACTGACTTTATCATAAGAATAGAGTCCACAATTCACAATATCATAAGTAGTGGATTTCATACTACACTTGGTTCTCAACATCTTATACATGGAAGAGGGTGCGCACATCATGTATATACTCAAAGTGCTTCAATATCATGCTCATTCCATATCACAAGAATAACACACAACAATAACGTGGAGTTCATGTGCAATCATAAAGAATAGAACATGGACTTTTCATTTAAGCACTATTAAGTCATAAAAGCATGGATTCTATCATTCCTGGCATTTTATCAAACAACTTACATGCACAACTTTGGGCATAGGTGTACTTATAAATTTGACAATCTTTATCCATCCAAAATTGATGGGTTTCAACTAACGTACTCACATGCTTCATGAAAAACACATCAAGATACAACCTTGAATCCAAACAACAATCATCAAAATGAGTATAGTCATAACACAACAAGGAAATCGCAATTTATAATTTAAATCATGATTCTTGAGCTCCATCGATAAAAGGGATCCATGGATGAACACTATGAATATCTTAGTGATTGAATCTTGAAAGAGATCTAATATTTCTGAAGGTTCTTGAAGAAATCCTTAGTCTTGATCTTTATTTTTATTGAGTAGGGTTTAACCCCTTTGGGAGAGAATGTTTTTGTTCTTGAGGAGATGATCTTGAGAGGAAACCCTAATCTTGTGGTTGAGAGTGTATGAGAGAAGTTTTGAGATGTTTAACTAAAGAGAATGGAAGATAATACAATCCTTGAGGGTTATAAGTCTTCGGAAGTGAAGGAAAAAGACCAACATACCCTTACTAAACTGCTTCCCAGTTGTTGAAAATCTAAGGCTGACGACATTCGTGAAAAATCATCACACTTGTGATAAGTCTTCACTAATGTCTTCACTGGGGGATAAACTTGTTGAATTTCTGCCTAAGGCTAACGATATTTGTGATAAGTCATCACACTTGTGATAAATTATCACAAAATTTCGTCACTGGGGAAGGTTTCTACCTAAGGCTAAAGACTTTCGTGATAAGTCATCACACTTGTGATAACTTATCACAAAATATTTTCACTGGGGCTGGTTTCTGCTTAAGGCTGACGACATTCGTAATAAGTCATCACACTTGTGATAACTTATCAAAATATTTCATCACTAGGGCTTTTTTCTGTTTAACTCTAACGATATTCATTATAAGTCGTCACACTTGTGATAAGTTATCATGAATGTCGTCACTCAGTTTTCCAGGCCGACATGATGGAGTAAGATGGGCATAACTTTCTGCTTCGGAATCGGATTTAGGAAAAATTGGTATCGTTTGAAAGATAATTCAATTATATATCCATTGGTGGGTCATGATATCATAAATTCTTATCATAAAAAGAGGTATAATCATTTGAGGTTGACTATACAAATATCTTTCTCAAGAATTCAATCGGTAAGAAAATGTTTTGATTCGTGTATTGCTAGGACACTTTTGATGCCTTAATATGCATCAACCTTGAGCATAAAACTACCAAAAAACTATAATTTATTACTGATGAGTTCAAAGCATGATCCTAAAAGATGTCTAAACTTTTGGGGTATTACAATATCTCCCTCTTGGGAGCATTCATCCTTGAATGGGACTGACCAAGCTAAGATTACTAATATACTGGACTTACTTAAGGGATGCAACATCTGAAACATGATGACATAACTGACCTGAATAATAAGTTGAATATATCTGAACATTCTTAACATGAATATCTGATGCATAACTGACAAGATGAACCCATGCATATCTGATGCATGATTACGTGACTGAACTGTTACATGTATGCATGACTGAATGCAATGATATTTAGTACCAAATTCATAAATGGAATTCTAAACATGAGACTAAATAGTCTTAAGGAGGACTGTCACCTTAACCTGAGTCTGAGTTAGTAGAGAAGAGGTAAGGATACTTGGTACGCATATCTGCTTCTGCATCCCAAGTAGCTCCCTCAACAGACTGGTTTTTCCAAAGAACTTTAACTAGAGGGACTTCTTTGTTCTTCAATCTATGAGTCTGATAGTGTAGTTTTTCGGTCGGAATTTTCTCATAGGAGAGACTATTCTAAACGTCAATGCTTTGAATAGGGACTACAACTGTTGGGTTAGCTATGCACTTCTTGAGCAAAGAGACATGGAAGACTGGATGAACTGAAGCTAGATCTGAAGGCAATTCGAGCTCATAAGCCACCTTGCTTAAACGACTGAGAATCCTGAAGGGACCGACATATCGGGGACTTAGTTTCCCTTTTTTGTCGAACCTATTCACTCCTATCATGGGAGAGATCTTGATATAGACATAGTAATTGACCTCAAACTTGAGATCTTTTCTACGAACATCAACATACGACTTCTGTTGGGTCGGAGCAGCCCAAAGTGTTTGTCTGATTAACTGAACCTTCTCTAAAGCATCGAAAACCAAGTCAGGACCTATCACTAAGGCCTCACTAACTTTGAACCAACTGATTGGAGATCTGCACCTCCTACCATAGAGATCTTTGAACGAAGCAATCTAAATACTGGAATAATAGATATTGTTGTATGCAAACTCAATCAAAGGCAAGTGGTCATCCCAACTTTCCTTGAAATCAATTCCACACTCTCTTAGCATATATTCTAGAGTTTGAATGGTCCTTTCTGCTTGACCATCTGTATGAGGATGAAAGGCTGTACTGAGATGAACTTAGGTACCAAGACCCTTTTGGAATGCTTTCTAGAAGTGAGAGGTGAACCGGGTACCTTTGTCTAAGATGATAGATAATGGAACATCATGTAATCTAACCAACTCCCTGATGTAGAGTTTGGCATAATCCTCGGCTGAATAAGAGGTATAGACTGGAAGAAAATGAGCTGACTTGGTTATCCTGTCTATAATAACCCAAAATGAATCATGCTGATGACGCGTTCGAGGCAAACCCATCACAAAATCCATATTCGCTTATTCCCAGTTTCAAGTAGGAATGGTGAACTCATGCAGGGAACCATAAGGCTTCTGATGCTCTATCTTAATTTACTGAAATGTTGAGCACTTAACCACAAAAGCTGCAACATCTCTCTTCATCCCACTCCACCAATAGATCTCCCATAAGTCGCGGTACATCTTAGTGAGCCCTGGATAAATAGAGTATCGCGCACTATACGCCTCTGCAAGAATTCACTGCCATAAGTCATCCACATCTGGAACACACAGATGACCCAAAAAATGAAGGACACCATCTCTCCTTTAGGAGAAAACCTCTACTCTCTGATTCTGAACTGACTCTTTTAGCTTGACAAGTCTAGGATACCTGTCTAGCTTTTATTTCACCTCAAAAACTAGAGACGACTCTGAACTAGTTTCAACACATACATCACCCTCTTAAGAATCGACTAAGAGAATACCTAGTCCAGCAAGCTGATGGATTTCCTAAGCTATCTTCTTTTTGCTATCCTTAACGTCAGAAACACTACCCATGGAGAGTCTACTGAGAGCGTCAACCATAACGTTGGCCTTGCCCAGATAGTAAAGGACACTCATGTCATAATATTTCAAAATATCTAACCACCTTCTTTGATGAAGATAAAGATCTTTTTGAGAAAAAACATACTGGAGAATCTTATGATCTTTGAAGACATCTACATGAACTTCATATAGATAATTCCTCCAACTCATCAAGGCAAATACTATGGCTGCTAATTCAAGATCATAGGTAGGGTAATTCTTCTTATGAGGCTTTAACTGTCTGGAGATATAGGCTATGACCTTACCATGATGCATGAGGACATAACCTAAACCTACTCTGGATGCATCATACTATACTACAAGCTCATCAAAACCATATGGAAGAGCTAGAACTGGAGCTGAGGTGAGTAGAGTCTTCAACTCTTGAAAATTATTCTCGAAAGAATTTGACCACTGAAACTTGTCCTTCTTCTTAGTCAATTTGGACATAGGGAATGCAATAGAATAAAATCCCTCAACAAATAGTCTGTAATAGCTAGCCAAACCCAAGAAACTACTGATATATAATGAAGAGACAGGGCGAGGCCATTTTCTTACCTCTTCGGTCTTCTGAGGATCTACTCTAATGCCATCACCGAAAACAATATGGCCAAGGAATGCTACTGACCTTAGGGAAAACTCAGACTTATTGAATTTAGCGGACAACTGATGGTCTCTAAGAGTCTAAAGAAAAATTCTAAGATAGTATGCATGATTGCGCTCTGTGCGGAAATAGACTAGGATATCATTTATGAAGACTATGACGAACATGTCCAAGTACTGCTTGAACATATGGTTCATCAAGTCCATGAAAGTGGCTGGGGCATTGGTAAGACCAAAAGACATGACTAGAAACTCAAAGTGACCATATCGAGTACAGAAAGCCGTCTTTGGGATGTCACATTCTCTAATTCTAAGCTGATGGTAGCCTGATCTGAGGTCTATCTTGGAGAAATAACTGGCACCATGAAGTTGGTCAAATAAGTCATCTATCCTAGAAAGATGATACTTGTTCTTGATTGTAACTTTATTGAGATGACGGTAATCAATGCACATCCTAAGAGAACCGTCTTTCTTACGCACCAATAAGACTAGTGTGCCCCACAGGGAAACACTGGGTCTAATGAATCCCTTATTTAAGAGATTCTTCAATTGTTCTTTCAGTTCTTTGAGTACTGCTAGTGCCATGTTGTATGGTGGAATAAGGTCAATACTGAAGTCTATTTCATTTTTGGGAGGAATGCCTAGAAGATCTTTCGAAAATATGTCTAAATACACATTTACAACTGGGACTTATTCAAGACTGGGAGATTCAAAACTAGAGTCTTTAATATGAATGAGATGATAAATACATCCCTTAGATATTATTTTCCTTGCCCAAAGGTAAAAAACAAGCTGAGCCTTGAAAGATTAAGTACTACCCTTCCAATCTAGGATGGGCTCATTTAGGAACTAAAACTGAACTATCCTGTTTCTGTAGTCGACTATGGCATAGCAGGAATAAAGCCAATCCATGCTGAGAATGATATCTAAATCAGTCATCTCTAACTTGACTAAATCTACTGACGTGGCTTTCTGAAATATCATAATCGAGTAGTTCCTGTATACCCACCAAACTATGATGGTTTTACCCAGTGGGGTAGACACTGAAAAGGGCTCTGCTAAAATTTCGAGACTGATTCCAAAATCACCTTCTATATAAGGAGTAACAATAGATAAGGATGCACCTGGATCTATCAAGGCATAAATATGAACATAGAAAATCTGCAACATACCAGTAATGACATCAGGAGAATTTTCTTTATCCTTTCGGGTCTAAAGAGCATAGATGTTGTTTGGGCAGCCCATTAGTAGCACTGGAAGTGGCACACTGCTTATTTAAGTGATCATACCGGGCTGTGGAATAGTTCTGCTGACCCTGCAGACCTGACTATGAACACTCTCTAACCCTTTATCCTGGCTTGCCATAACAAAAAAAAACACCGCTACCAGCTCTATAGGTACCCTTGTGGTTCTTACCATAAGTCTAACACAGGGGATTAGTTTGGGCACTACTGACACTACCCTGATACTTAGAGCCTGGTGCTCGATTTGGATTGCCATATTTGAATTTTAACACTGGGGAACTGGTGGAGGAAGTAGTTGGAACTGCTAAATTAGGAAAAAACTGCAAACGGTTTCCTCCTTCTGATTTGGGTTGAGCAAAACTGAAACTGCCTGACCTTGCTCTCTTGTTCTACCTCTACCTAGTCCTAATCTTCTGATCCTCTATTTTCTAAGCATTGGTCATGAGTCTAGCTAAATCCATATCATTTTTTAGCATAGCAGACCTACACTCATTTACCATGCTATCATTCACCCCTGACACGAACTTGCTCATCTTAGCCCTGTTATCAATAACCATATGAGGTGCATATCTGGATAGCTGAGTAAATTTAAGAGAATACTCTTTAACCATCATATTTCTCTACCTGAGGTTGATAAACTATAGAACTTTTGCCTCTCTAAACTCTTGGGGAA
The DNA here is from genome assembly GCF_002878395.1 of Capsicum annuum. Taxonomy (NCBI): domain Eukaryota; kingdom Viridiplantae; phylum Streptophyta; class Magnoliopsida; order Solanales; family Solanaceae; genus Capsicum; species Capsicum annuum. The sequence goes on from NC_061118.1 coordinate 136,962,700, forward strand.
AGAATCTGTCTAAGAAAGCCATGACAAATTTCTCCTACTCTATAGGACCTGCATCCTCTAACCTCTTAAACTTCCACTGTTTGTGCCAAGTGTGAGCAACAAACTGTAACTGGCATGCGGCTAACTCGGCACTCTTACAAAAAGTAACTCCCATGATGTCTATGACCTTCTAGACTTGGTCAATGAATTATTGAGGGTCTTCATCAGACTTAGACCCAAAGAAGGATGAAGGGTTCATTTGGTTGAAGTCCCGAATCCTAGCTGTGGCTGAGTTCGCCACTAGATTATCCAAAATAACTGATGATCATTTATTTTGGGCAGCCACAGACTAAGCAAGTACTGTGAATGTAGCACTAAACTACACATGAGAAATATGTTCACCCACAGGATCTTCAGGATGAGGAGCTGGCTGGTTTCTTCTTTTTGGAGGCATGTCCTAAAATAAGAGAAGAACAAATTAGACTGAGAGTTTAACTTTAAATTATGCTCACTAGCATGATATGAATACTAAAAGAAAGGAAACTGTTTCTAAAACATCTCATAGCCTCCTGCACATAAATATGGCACGCAACACACCCATGTACAAGACTCTACTAAATGCGGCTTCCAGCCTTCCTAGGACTCTATTAAACCTTAGTCTTTGATACCAAGGTTGTAATGCCCCGATTTACTAAATTGGAATGCTACACGGTGCTTATAACCCCGAAGGACTACAAGCTAACCCATGACTGATATCTGTACCTATACACTTTCTAATATATATGTAAAATGCAGAAAACATAAAGAATAGTCTATAAGTTTCAACTGAATAAGGTATCTAATAAATTGTAACATCCATATTGGGTAACGAGTATCCAAAACAATTGAAGTCTGAATCAAATCTGAACTAAATCCGAAAGTATCTAACTATTATCTGAGTAAGGAGTTAAATAAACGTGTCTCCAACTAAATCCTTAAACTGAAAGCTAACCAAAGAAAATAAATAAAGTCAAATCATATAGTCCTTAAATGAAGGGGACTCACTTCAACACTATATACTGAAATGCAATTGCTACTGCTAATCTGTAACTCATGGATCTGAAAGTATGGTGTACCATAAAAGAAAGAACCATAGCGCAAATGCATCAGTACAACTGAAAGTACAGAGTATACTAGTGAGGTAGGATTTATGCAAAGGGGATGACATATATGAGCAGTGCTAACTAACTGACTAATATAAACGTGAGAGTGTAAACATGCATACATAGTAATTGAAATCATGAATACTTTATCTCTAGATCTATACGCTAATACATGGTTTATTGATAACTAACATGACTAATACTGGAATTTCTGATAATATGAATAAATGTGTCTGATAGTACTGAATTTGATGGAACTATCTGAGTTCCATACTTTAGTTGAACTGACTATATCTGACAATCCTGGTATACTGAAATCTGAAAAACTATCTGAGTTCTTTTACTAAAGCTGAGACTGAAACTGTGGGAGGTAGTTGTTCAACCGACATGTCCCTAATGTGCTATAATAGCCGAGCTCGGGTCCAATCTGTGCCCTGATTGGAAGGGTGTCAATACCACACCACTGGTAAGGACAAGTTGTGAGTGACCCTTGTCTAGCAGGTTATTCAAATGAGAAAGGTAGGACCCTGGTCTGATAGGTCAAATCACCTTATCAACCCTAATCTAACAGGTTAAGATATCTCAACTTATTCTAGCTACGTAATTTTGAAACACAAGGATGACTACTAAGAATCACACCCTTATCTGGCAGTTGAGTTCCCATCCTTGGGTTTACTCGGTGCTAACTTCTACTCCCATATGAATTGATTGAACATGATTAACTAACTGTACATGGACTGCGTAATTGACTTTCGTTAACTATTAGAATAGTACTATTATCTGAGAATCAACTGAGATCATGAGATTTCTAATATTTCCTGAGTCACATGACTAATTGAGTTCTATAGATCATGGATTGACTGAGAGTATCATGATAACATGACATAGTTCTAGGCACACAACTGAATTTTTTTCGAGTACAAGTACCCCCAGGACTCGTGGAAGGAAACGACACACATGACTTACTTGATCATAAGAATAGAGTCAACAATTCGCAATATCATAAGTAGCGGATTTCATACTACACTTGGTTCTCAACATCTTATACATGGAAGGGGCTGCGTACAATATGTATATACTCGCGTTGTTTCAATATCATGCTCATTCCACATCACAATAATGACACACAACAATAACATGGAGTTTATGTGGAATCATAAAGAATAGAACATGGTCTTGTCATTTAAGCACTATTAAGTCATAAAAACATGTATTCTATCATTCTTGGCATTTTATTAAACACCTTACATGCACAACTTTGGGCATAGGTGTACTTATCAATTTGACAATCTTAATCCATCCAAAATTCATGGTTTTCAACTAACCTACTCATATGCTTCATGAAAAACACATCAAGATACAATTTTGAATCCAAACATCAATCATCAAAATGAGTATAGTCATAACACAACAAGGAAATCACAATTTATAATTTAAAACATGATTCTTGAGCTCTATGGATGAATGGGATCCATGGATGAACACTATGCATACCTTAGTGATTGAATCTTGAAAGAGATTTAATGTTTCTGACGGTTCTTGAAGAAATCCTTAGGCTTCCTCTTGATTTTTCCAGACTAGGGTTTAACCCCTTTGGGAGAGAATGTTCTTGTTCTTGAGGAGGTGATCTTGAGAGAAAACCCTAAGCTTGTGGTTGAGAGTGTATGAAAGAAATTTTAAGATTTTTAACTAAAGTGCATGGAAGATAATATGCTTCTTGAGGGTTATAAGTCATGAGAAGTGAAGGAAAAATACTAAAATACCCTTACTAAACAGCTTTCCAGTTGCTAAAAATCTAAGGCTGACGACATTCGTGATAAGTCGTCACAAATGTCATCACTGGGGGGGGGGGCTAAAATTGATGGATTTTTTACTATGGATGATGACATTCATGATATACGTATTACAAAATGTTATCACTGGGGCTGGTTTCTGCCTAAGGCTGACGAGATTTATGATAAGTCATCACACTTGTGATAACTTATCACAAAATGTCGTCATTGGGGCCGATTTCTGCCTAGGGCTGATGACATTCGTGATAAGTCATCACACTTGTGATAACTTATCACACAATGTCATCACTGGGGCTGTTTTTTGCCTAAGGGTGATGATATTCTTGATAAACCGTCACACATGTGATAAGTTATCACGAATGTCGTCACTTAGTTTTCCAGGCTGACATGCTGGAATAAAATGAGCATAACTTTTTTCTCCAGTATCGGATTTAGGAAAAATAGGTATCGTTGAAAATATTATTCAATTATATATTTGTTGGTGGGTCATGAGCTCAGAAAGTCATAGAATAATGGGAGGTATGCTCCTTTGATTTCAAAGAATTCAATCAGTAAGAAAATATTTTGATTCGTCTATTAGCTAGGACACTTTTGAGGCCTTAATAAGCATCAAACATAATCATAACACTACCAAATCACTAAAATTTATTACTCATGATTTCAAAAAATAATCCTAAGAAATGTCTAAACTTTGTGGGTATTACAGTTCTAGAGATATTTCTGCGGTTAAGGTTATAGTAGTTACCCCCAACTCTTCACCGATTTAGTTGCTTTGTTCACTTTATGTTTGAGAACTAACAAGAGTCTTTGTGGTGTATACTATAATGACTTGATTTGTGAAATTTTTCTTTTTAAGAGATTTGACCATTTTTCCCTTTCCCATAGTCGCTACATATTTGTTTTGAGGTGTGGGGATGGATGGCATGAATCCTGATTTATTTGGGAATGATTTGGAAGTGTTCAATCTTATAGGACTTTGGTCAACATTTGATGTTCTAAATGTCGGATGGCATTTTTGACAGTTTCATTAGATTTAAAACATTGAATTTGGTTTAGTAGCGGTGCTGGTTCCATTCAGATCCATTATTTTTTATTTTGATCCTTTATTTGAAAATTAGTTTAAATAAGATTTTAAGAGTCTTGGGCGCTAAATTATTGAAAACAATCCTTTTTCAAAAATTCGACATTGCCATTAAGTCTGGAACCTCGAAATAGCCTGGTACAATATATTATTTGTTTTGGTGGGGTCTCGAACAAATCTCGAGGATCCATTCATAGAATTTTTGCCTTGAACTTACTCAACACTTGTAGATATCTAGTGTAGCCATTTAATAGGGAAAAACAACGATTTAGTGACAAAGGATCACTAAAGTGGCATTTTCTTTAGCAGAACATGATCGATTTAGCGATGGCCGACCTAAGTGACTTGGCCTCTATAACAATCTTCAATCCTCCTAAGAGGTGTCTCTTATGTGAAGGGGTCAATTATCTACTTAAGTGGCTATCGCTGGCACACAAATCCTATTTTACAAATTTTCATTATTTTTAGACCTTTAATCTTTGGTTTTGGATGATTTTTTTTGTTTATTTCAATATTTTATCTTAGGTAAGCTCCAAATACTTAGTTTCATCATTTTACATTAATTATGTCATCAGAAATACTCTTTAATCTTGATCTAAAATGGGATTTTGCTAGTAAAATATAGAATCAATTTTATTTAATTTGGAACTCATTTTTGCATGGATTTTCAACTGTATACTCTTATAGCCGTTAGGAATGTATTTCTAAATAAAAATTCAATTTAACTTTCATTTTTAACTCATTGTCGAGTCCATTTTGGATCCATCTTAAATATAATCGATATGGGTTTAATTAGCTTTATTTTAATATATAGTGTTATATTTTATGTTATAGTTGCTTTTGGGACCGCTTGACAAGGCAAAGCCCCATATTGAAACACTTTAGTCTCAGATTTGGTGGGCTTGAGGTTGATTATGGCTTAACTTCCTTCAGATTAGGTTAGATGGTGAATAAATAAAAAGTACATGATATGTGTATGGGAAACTGGCTATGGGACTAACATTTTGAGTGTATCATAATATTGTCTGCCTGTGTAGGGAATTATATTCTTGTTGTTGTTGAGTTGAAATATCATATGTTGTGTTTTGCTCATATGGGAGCTTTACTTGACATCATTGGCCTGTATATGTGTATTTACATGCCGTATCCTTAATGTGATGCCCATGCGGGGGATTTAATAGATATATAGGCCTTATTGAGTAATGTTTGTCTTTATCATGATGAAAACGCCCCAGTTATGGTTGATACGATATTACTTATGTCTTACATGCATATTAATTTTAATGATACCAAACTAGAACTGATATTATGAATTATTGGCATATTTAGTTGATTTCTGAGCTCACTTATACAGATGTTGAATGGATTAATTATCTTAATACTGATGTGATTGTGATAATAGTATCCTCATTTTATACATACACATTCATGACATATCAGTGTCATTGATAAACACTAGCTTTAATAAAATGAGACACTTTTAAAATGCCTAGACCGTGGGATGTGTCGATTAGGTTGATTGAGCCATGAGATTGATATTGATGGGTACTTTGAGATAGTATATGGGTTCTGAACCCCCATGGGTCCTATTTTTGGAGCATCAAGGTTTTGTAGTTGCATACAAAAAGTCATGCAATGAATTTCAAAATATTAATCGCATCATCCTTTGCATTGCATTTGCATTTGAATTTTATGTGTTGGTTTTATATGTTACTTGACATGTAATTAATTTCTATAATACATTCGCGATTACCTGCTTTCCTATTATTTTTACATTTATATTAGAGCTATTAGTAAAGACAGTGTAAGTTACCGCTTGAGAAGGTTTTTGCTTTCAGGTGATGTGCTCATTGTATTTTCTTTTCTTGTAACTTTTCTTAGTCGGTCTATGATACCTACTAAGTACAAGTGGACCATACACACTCATACTATGTTCTTTTTGTGTATATCCAAGTTATAGTATGATACATGATGGTTGAGTTTGTGTGGTATTATGCAGATCTTTGAGGTAGTGGTTTGTGGTATCATGTTCGGGGCAGATTACAAATCTTATCTTATGTTGTTGTCTTTATTTACTTTCGGACACAAACATATGTATTCTATTTTTAGATGTGGTACTTAGATACTCTACACTTATTACACTATTCCTTTGTGATGTTATGGTAATGTTTTAGACTTTTTGTATATTGCATATGTGTTGACCCTACTTCATTCTAGAAGCCTCATTTTGTCTTACTTTCTAAATTAATTCGATCTTCTTTTCTTTTTGGGTGATTGGCTTATCTATCAAGATTGGATCAGGGTAGATGCTATAATGAACTTTATTTTTTTGGTCATGATAATAAAGTTTTAATATGTAAGAATGAGGTGCATGTAGGTAAAGATTACCTCATCGAGGGCCTTTTTAATATCAATGCAATTACTATTGAGATGAATAAAAGTTCTATTTCCTCTTCTTGATTACTTGATTCAAAGGATTTATGGCATAAACATTTAGTGCATGTTAATTATAAGACCTTGCAAAAATGATTCACTTAGAACTTTTGCCTAACTTTGAGTGAAATAAATCACAGTATCAAATATGTATTGAATCTGAGAATGATAAGCATTTTTGTAAATATGTTTAAAGGAATTCCAATCCATTGAAATTGATTCGCGTAGTTATTTGTGATATGAAGTCAATATCATCTCGCGATGAGAAAAAGTATTTCATAACTTTTATTAACGATTATACTAGATATTGCTATATTTATTTGATGAGTAGTAAGGATGAAGTAATCGAGGCATTAAGTCAATAAAAATATGAAGTTAAAAATCAATTGGATAGAAAGATAAAAATGATAAGAAGTGATAATAGTGGAGAGTATGAATCTCTTTTTGAAGAATATTTTTGAAAAGTGGAATTGTCCATCAAACTAATACACGTTAATCACCTCAATCTAATAGATTTGTGACAAGAAAAAAATCAAACAATAAAAGAAATAATGAATGTCTTACTTATAAGTTTAGATTTACCGTAAAAACCATGGTGGAAATCTATCATTACAACAAATCAAATACTCAATAGAGTGTCTCATAGCAAGACACAACCTATTCCATATGATAAATAGAAACATGAAAACCTAGTGTAAAATATTTCAAAATGTTGGGGTGTTTAGCCAATGTCTAAGTTCCTTTATCCAAGAGGGTCAAGATAAGACCAAAGACTATGGACTGTGTTTTCATTGGATTTTCTACAAACTTTAAAGCATGTAAATTTTTGGTTCATAAATTTGAACATCTAAATGTTTATGAAAATATGGTAATTGAATTAGATAAAGCTGAGTTCTTTGAACACATTTATCCATAAAAATATAGATGAATTGTCTAGTGAAGGGTCTAAATGACATCAGAAGAACCAAAAGAGAATGTACCTAATTAAAAGAACCTAAGACGTAGTAAATGTCCAAGGAAGTCTACTTCCGTCAGATCAGATTTTGTAACATTTATTCTCAAATATAAGCCTCAAGCATTTAAAGAAGTCATGTCTTCTCTAGACTTATACTTTTAAAAAAAGGTAGTCAATACTGAGATTGCTTCAATATTTAACAACATACTTAGGAGTTAGTTGATCTTTATCCAGGAAAGGTTCAAAATGGATCTTTATAAGGATAATGAAAGATGATGGAACTATTGACAAATACAAGGCAAGACTTGTCGTTAAAAGATTTAGAAAAAAGGAAGGCCTTGATTATTTTGACAAATTCTTTCTAGTAACAAGAATTTCATCCATTCGGATTTTTTTGCTATAGTGGTAATATTTTCTTGAAATTCATCAAATGGATATGAAAAACAACTTAAATGGAGAATAGGAGGTAGAAATGTACATGAAACAACCTGAGGGTTTATTGGTTCTTGGTAAATAAAGAAAAGTGTGCAAAATTGTTAGTCACTGACTAAAAAAAGAACCCAAACAATGGCATGCAAAATTTGACCAAACGATGTTAGCAATTGAATTTAAGATTAATGACTATGATAAATGTATTTATATTAAAGACACACAAAATCATAAAGTCATTGTTTGCTTGTATGTTGATCGTCAGTAAAGACATTTTTGAAATAAATGCTACTAAGCAAATGTAAGCAAGTATATTTGATATGAAAGATCTTGGAGTTGATGAAGAAATCTTAGGGATAAGAATTCATAGAACTCCATAAGGTTTAGCATTGTCTTAGTCTCGTTACATTGAAAAAGTACTTGACAACTTCAAGTATTTGGAATTTAATATTTCCTAGAAACTAATAGATATGAGCTTTGCACTTTGAAACAATGAAGGTAAAAGTGACTCGCTATTGAAATATAGAAGAGTGCTGGGAATTTTGATGTAAATCATGAATTGTACTCGACCAAATATAGCATGCACTATTAGGAAATTGAGTCGGTACATGAGTAATCCCAATAAAACTCATTAAATGACAATAAAAAAGTTTGGGGGTATCTATTACATACTCAAGACTACAATGAGTTTGGGGGTATTTATAACATACTCAAGACTACACATTGCATTAAACAAATATCAAGTGGTAATTGAAGGATTTATAGTGATGCAAATTAGATCACGAGAGAAATGATATAAAATCCAAAAGTAGGTATGTATTTACTCTTGGTGGAGGTTAAATTTTTTTAAAATAATCCAAATAGACATGTGTCACTCTTTTTATAATGGAATATAAATTTATCACTTTAGATAAGTCCAACGAAGAAGACAAATGACTATAGAATTTCTTAGAGGATATTCATTTTTGGCCCAAACCTTTTACAACTATAGCATACATAGTGATAGTCACGCTAAAATAGGTAGGGAAAGGAGCAAGATGCATAACGATAAATCTCATCACATAAGATAAAGGCATAATACTTTTAGACAGCTACTCTCTAGAGGAATTATCATAAATGACTATGTGAAGTCAAAAGCTAATGAGATAGATCTACTTACAGAAGGCCTAACTTGAGATGGAATTGAAAGATCATCATAGGGAATAGTTTTAACGCTTTGGAAAAGTCATCATGGCAATAAATTAAAACACCCTGGGTTTGGACCCTTACAAAATTTCTTAGATTCTGAGACATATAAAGTTATAAGTACCCTTCGTATAATGGAGTACAAGTGGTATGCCTTTTTTGTGTGCTATCCAGTGATGGTTGGTGGGTTGGATTTGTGTCTGAAATGGGTATGACTTAATTGGTACAAGTCGTATGGTTGGTGACTGTTCATATGATTTAGGTTTTTTCTTTACTTAATCTGAGACTAAGTAACTTAACTTGAATCTGAGTACGAGTGGATCACCATGAGCATAGTATAGGGTATAATTCATACCACTGACTAGTATGGTAGGTAGTGTTCAAACTTTCTTTGATTTAATTTTGCCAGATGTACGGTTTATGGATACACATCGTATGGTTGGGTACGACTTGGGATGGGTAAGTCATATAGTGGATAATTTTGGGTCCATGGGGAAAGCCTAGGGTACAAGTGGTGGGTTCCACTCATATTGGAGGGTACGACTATATGAGAGAGTCATACCAATTCATGGGAATTTTAAGCAGTTAAGTTGGGGGTAATCTGGATATTTCCCCACATAGCCACTTAAGGCCCCATAAATTATAAAACTAATGGGACATTATTTACACTATTATTCTAATCTTAAATAGTTAGAAACACTCCCCATATTCTCTCTAAGGATCTTGGGTAATGAAAGGCTAGGGTTTTATCTAGAGGAGAAATTTGGAGCTTGTTTGGGTGATTTCTCTCCATCATCTTCATAATATAAGGCATGTTACTCCTCCGTAATTGTTAGTTCCAACTAAAGGCATGATTTACACGATGTTTTCATAGCATGATTACTGTATGGTTTTGGGGTTTTCAAATATATGTTGAGGTTTTGGTATTAAAAGCTTGGCTATGGTTTCCCCATGTTTTAATTATGTAATCGCATGCTTTAGTGGTGGTTTGGACAATTGATTGCATGGGAATGGTTAAGTGTTAATTGAATTTTGTTTTGGAAACACTATGCGCCCAAAATGTTTGATAAAATGCCTATGATAAAGCTTTTACTATATTATTGGACTTTTAATGGAACTATTGCATGGTATGGTTTGGTAATTGAACCCTAAATGGAATAACTAGTTTAAATGGTTTTGAATGGTCATGATTAATTAAACTTCCTTGTAGGGTGAAAGGGAATCCCCTAAGTAAACATGCTCATGAACAACTTGTGGGGTACATGGGATTCCCCCAATCAAACATAATAATGAAATGCTTGTGGGTATGCGAGATTCCCCCAAGTTAACTTGACAAATTTAATCTATGGGTACATCAGAATCTCTTTACATAAAAAGGTTTTCTAAGGACATTGCTTGCAAGCTATAGTAGGTATGATGATACCACTACTTATAGCCTTGGTTAATAATAACAAAATAATAGTTTGGTGAGATGATAATAGTTTTAATTGGGAAATAATGGTGGGTGTAACAGCTAACTATGAAGGTGCGAGTCCAATGGATGGACACTGAAAACTCATATTTGCCGATATGGGGGTTGGTTATAGTGACCATATATGATACTATGAGGTGCATGGGAATCCTCTAAGTAAACCTTACATATGTATCATGGAGAGCGAAAGCTCCTCGGAAATCTCCTACTGTTATGGTATCTTTAGTTCATAAGACTACATGTATCGTGACCCATTTAGGGGGTTACACTTTACCCATTTAGACAATAGGTAGTTTTAGGAAAGTTAAGCTACACATGCCCAGGTATGCTAAACATGAGGGTGATCTCCAGTCCAAGTTAGGCTTATGATGCCCATTACAACAAGGCCCTAGGTTGGGTCGTGTCTAGTTGGTATCAGAGCTAGGTTCATGGTTAATTGGGAGTCTATAAGCCATGTAGAGTAGACTCTATTTATAGGGTGTGTAGAAAGCCACACTCATAAGTGAGAGGCTACAAGGTATTTAGGAATGTTTTTCTTTCTTGGTATTCTATTTTCAAGCTTGGAGTCTGTCCTAGAATCTTTTCTAATCCTGGTTTATTCGCTTTTCAGATTATTTTTTGATAATTTGAGATGTAAGGTAACATTTCTATCCCAACTAGCGATAATGTTGAAGGGACACGTACTACTCAGCGGATCCATACTTAGTATAGGGGTGTCGTCCCTGATATTTTTAGAGTTCTACTGATTGCTACTAGTACTCTGAAGGATGAGGTGATTAATACAGAATTTCATCAATCAATTCATATTATTACAAGTTGGTTCTTTCTCAAAATAAGCAGGGTGCATATGGTGTTTCATCAGTTGAGGCCATAACAGGTGGCTAGTTTATGAAGATGAATCCTTCTACTTTTACTAGTGTGAAAGTTAAGGAGGATCTTTAGGGCTTCTTAAATGAAATTAAGAAAATTTTTAGGGTAATGCAGGCCATGAATGTAGAATAGGTGAATTTTACTGCTTACCAGCTTAAGGATGTAGCATACCAATGGTACGAAGAGTAGGATATGGTGAGAGGTGATGTTAAGGAGTCAACTTTATGAGTGACTTTCTCCAATACTTTTCTAGATTACATTTTTCCTCAAGAGTTAAGGGAATTGAAGGTGGAGGAATTTGTCAATCTTTGACAGGGGAAGATGTCTGTCAAGGAATATGGCTTGAAATTTCATAAGTCGTCAAGGTATTCTCCAAAATTAGTGTCTGATGTAAGGGAAAGGTTGAGAAAGTTTACTTCTAGACTGTCTTGGGATTTAATTCTTGAAATAAAGATTGTATTTGTTATTAAGGACATAGATATCTCTATGTTTGTAGTTCATATGCAACAGGTGAAAGAAGAAAAAAGAAAGTAGGTTGAGTTTTGGGAAAGGCAGGGTAAGAAATTTAGGTCATCTAAATAGGTTAGTGGTCAACAGTAAGGTGGTTGGGATGGAGGTATGTGTCCAAATATAAAGTAGGAGAGTTTTGGTTCCTTCTCTATAGCTATTGCCCATTACCCAAAATGACTGGGTGATAGCTGTCAGAAGGGTGGCAATAATTTTTAGGCATAGGGTGCCCAATCTCAGGAAAGTGGGGATCAGTCGGCCTCATCATGCCCTCTTTATTCATTCTATGGTAGGTTTCATAGGGGTTTCTATGATGAGAGGAGGGACAACTGTTTCAAATATGGTTAGCCAAGCCATATGTTTAGAAACTTTCTAGTTAGTAAGGGTGCTTCGGGGTCGAGTAAGGCTCTGGTTGCTTTATCTTGTGCTCCTGCACCAAAGGATGTTGTTTCTACATCTATTTTTTTTTCTGTTACCGACGCAAGTCGGAATAGGTTATATGCTCTTGCTACTCAACAGGAATCTGAGGCATCACCTGATGTCATTACTGGTATGTTATAACTCTTTTCTCATGATGTATATTATTTTCTTTATCCATGGTTCATTCTATCTTATGTGACCCTATTTGTGGTTGTGTATTTTTGTTTTCATCCTGAGGTTATTTAAATGCTTTTTCTATTTCTACTATAGTAGGTGACTCTGTGATTGCTAAAAGAGTCTATAGGGGGTGAGTGGTATATGTTGCTAGTAAGAAGACTTTAGTGGATTTGCTTAAACTTTATATGGTGGATTTTGATGTTATTATGGGGATAGATTGGTTACAGTCTTTTTACACATCCTTAGATTGTCAGACCCGTAACTAGTTATTGATAGGGAGGGGTGGTTCCCTATCTTCTAGGGGAGGTTTATTTCATATATTATTGTTCAGAGATTAATCTCCAAAGGGTGTCTTTATCCTCTGGTTTGGGTCAAAGATTCTAACTCAAAAGGTTATTTTTTACATTTGATTTTGGTAGTAAATGAGTTTCCTGAGGTCTTTTTGGATGATCTTTCAGGTGTTTCTCCGGATAGGGAGATTGAGTTTTGTATTGATTTGGATTTGTACACTCATCAAATATTTATTCCTCCTTATAAATTGCTTAAGTTGAGTTGAGGGAACTCAAGAGAATTTAATGATCTTTTCGATAGGGGTTTCATCCATCATAGAGTATCCCATTGGGTTGCACCAGTATTATTCATGAGAAAGAAGGATGGTTCCCTTAGGATATGCTTTGACTATCGGTAATTGAATAAGGTAAAAGTTAAGAACAAGTATCGTCTTCCAAGGACAGATGACTTTTTGACCAGTTGCAAGGTGCCAAATTCTTTTATAAGATTGACCTTTGGTCTAGGTATCATTAGCTTAAGATTAGGGAGGTAGATATCCCTAAGATGGATTTTCGTACTTGGTATGAGAACTTTGCGTTCCTAGTGATGTTATTTGGTTTGACTAATGTCACGACGATATTTATATATTTTATAAATAGGGTTTTTAGGAATTTTATAAATCTTTTTATCATTGTGTTTATTGATGACATCTTCGTGTACTCTAAGAGTGAGGTGGATCATGATAATCACCTCCGTATGGTGTTGCAGTCCTTGAAGGAGTAATAGTTGTATGCCAAATTCTCCCAGTGTGAGTTTTAGTTAAACGCTATGACTTTTCTTGGTCATATTATTTCTAGTGAGGGGATCGTAGTGGATCTCCAAAAGGTGGCAGTGGTTAAAAAGGTGGCCTATACCAATGACATCAACCAATATTTAAAGCTTTTTGGGTTTGGCTGGGCATTATAGGCAATTTGTGGAAAGTTTCTCAAGGATAGCTGCCCCATTAACTAAGTTGTCTCCAAAGAAAGTAAAGTTTTCTTGGTCGGATGCTTGTGAGAGGAGTTTCGAGAAGCTGAAGGATAACTTAACTTTGTCTCCAATTTTGACATTGACTGAAGGAAATAAGGGGTTTATGGTTTATCGTGATGCATCATGGGTAGGACTTGGTTACGTTTTGATGCAGGATGGGAAGGTGATTGCCTATGCTTCTAGGCATTTGTAGGTGTATGAGAGGAATTATCCTACTTATGATTTGGATATTTTAGCGGTGGTTTTTGCTTCGAAAATCTGGCGGCATTATTTATATGGAGTGAACATGGACATCTTTTCTAATCATAAAAGTGTATATTATATATTCAATTAGAAGAAGATAAATCTCAGGCAAAGAAGATGGTTTGAGCTTCTCAAGGACTATGATATGAGTCTTCACTACCACCCAAGTAAAGGTAATGTGGTTGCTTCTCAAGATGGTCTTAGAAGGTTTTCCATGGGAAATTTAGCTTATGTAGATAAGGAGAAACGAGAATCAGTGAAGGATATTCATCTCTTAGATAATCTTAGAGTTCGTCTCTTGGACTACAATGATGGTAGTGTGATGGTACAAGAAGTGGTTTAGTCATTTGTTTGTGCAGAGATCAAGGAAAAGCAAATTCTAGATCCTATATTGATGAAAATCAAGAGTGTTGTTCGTGGAAAAAGGTGATGGTGTTTGACATCAATGGCAATGGTACATTGAGGTACTAAGAAAGGTTATGTATTCCTTACGTTGATGGTTTACGATAAAGGGTTTTAGATAAGGCGCATGAATCGCACTATGTTATTCATGTCGGTTCGACAAAAATGTATCATGATCTCAAAGAGATATATTGGTGGAGTGGTATGAAGAGGGATGTGGCTGATTTTGTGGCTAATGCATGGTGTGCCAACAAGTCAAAGTTGAGCACATAAGGCTTGTAGGGTTGTATCAGGAAATCGAGTTGACTGAATATAAATGAGATATAATCAATATTCATTTTGTTACTGGTCCTCCTCGGTCTCGAAATCAATTTGATTTGGTTTGGGTCATCATGGATAGGATGACAAAGTTTGCTCACGTCTTGGACATGAGCACTAACTTTTTGGTTGAGGACTATGTGAGCCTGTATCTTTAGGAGATCGTAAAGTTGCATGGGGTAACTATTTCAATTATTTCTGCTCGTGGGTATGTAGTTTTCATCTAACTTCTAGCGGTTTTTTCAGAAGGAGTTAATATGAGTACCACTTTTCATCTAAAGATAGATGGGAAAGTAGAGAGGACTATTTAGACATTAGAGGACATGCTTCTTTCATATGTGATTGATTATGGTTGTAATTTGGTTGAGCATCTACCTTTGGTAGAGTTTGCTAACAACAATCGTTGTTATTCTAGCTTTGGGATTGCCCCTTTCGAGGTATTGTATGGTAGGAGGTGTAGATCTCCTATTGGGTGGTTTGAGGTTTATAAGGTGGATATGTTTTACCTGTATTTAATTTATCAGTATATGGAGAAGGTAAAGGTGATTCAAGAAATCTTAAGGTTGCCTACAGTCGTTAAAAGTCTTACAAAGATGTACGACATAGAGTCTTAGAATTTGAGGTTGGGGATAAGGTGTTCTTAAAGGTACCTCTCATGAAGGGAGTGATGTCATTTGGTAAAAATGAAAGGGTCAGCCTCCGACATATTGGTCTTTATGTGGTTTTGAGAAGGGTTGGTAATGTTCCATATGAATTGGAGTTGCCTTCTTGTTTGAGCTCCATTCATCCATTATTTCATGTCTTTATATTGAGGATGTGTCTTGGTGATCCTTCTTCGGTGGTTCCTTTGGAAGTGTTAGGTATCTTAGATTCTTTGTCGTATGAAGAGGTCCCGATTCAGATATTGGATTGACAATTTTGTAGGTTACATACCAAGGATGTGGGATCGGTTAAGGTTCTATGGAATATCCACAAGGTTGAAAAGGCTACATGGGAAACAAAAGTGGACATAAAGTCCAAATATCTGCATTTGTTTTCTGCTCTGGATATTCATGCGGAAGGTATGTGTTCTTGATCACATATTTTTTTCTAACTTAGTGAAAGGTTAGAATTATATTTTATAATGCAAATGAATCATTCTTGTGTTTGACCTACGTTGTCCCTCTTTCGGGGATGAATGATCCTAGTGGGGGAGACTAAAACACCCTGGGTTTGGACCCTTAATAAATTTCCTGAATCTCAAGATTCTAGACCACATACGACTTATGGGTACCAATCATATGATGGAATACGAGTGGTATTCCTTCGTCATATGATACCATGTAATGGTTGGTGTGTTGGATTAGTTACTGCAATAGGTATGACTTGGTTGGTACGAGTGATATCATTGCCGATGGGCTGCATGATTTGTTTTTTTCCTTCACTTAATCTAAGACTTAGTAACTTAACTTGGATATAAGTATGAGTGGCTCACCATGATTCGTAAGATAGGTTAAAAGTCGTACCACTAACTCGTATGGTAGACAGTGTTTAGACTTTATTTGATTCTATTCTTCCAGGGATACGATTTAGGGGTATTAATCTTTTGGTTGGGTACGACTTGGGTTAGGTAAGTCATATAGTTGACAGTGTTGGGTCAAAGGTGGAGGACTAGGGTACGAGTGGTAGGTACCACTCATATTGGAGAGTACGACTGGTATGGGAGAGTCGTATCATCTAATGGGAATTTTAAGTAGTGAACTTAGGGGTAATTTCGAAACTTCCCAACTTAGCCACTTAAGGCCCCATGACTTATAATACTAATGGAACATCATTTACCCTATTATTCTATTCTTAAACACTTATAAACACTCTCCAATTCTCTCTAAAGCTCTTGGGTAAATAAAGGCTAGGGTTTCATCTAGAGTAGTAATTTGGGGCTTGTTTCGATGATTTCTCTCCATCATCTTCATAGTCTAAGGCATGTTACTCCTCCTTCATTGGAAGTTCCAACTAAAGACATGATTTATACAATGTTTTCATGGTATGATTATTGTATGGTTTTGGGGTTTTCTAATATATGTTGGGTTTTTGATATTAAATGCTTGGTTATGATTTTTCCATGTTTTAATTTTGTAATTACATGCTTTAATGGTGTTTTGGACAATTGGTTACATGGGAATGGTTAATTGATATCTGGATTTGGTTTTGGAAACACTATGCCTTCAACATGTTTGATAAAATGCCTATGATAAGGGTTTTACTATATTATTGGACTTTTAATAGAACTATTGCATGGTATGATTTGGTAATGGAACCCTAAATGGCATAAATGGTTTAAATGGTTTGGAATGGTCATGGTTAATTAAACTACCTTGTGGGTACAAGGGAATCCCCCAAGTAAATATTCTAAAGAACAACTTGTTGGGTTCATGGGATTTCCCCATGCAAACATAATAATTAAACACTGTGGGGTAAATGGAATTCCCCCAAGTTAACTTGACCATTGTACATCAAAATCCCTTTACTTAAAAAGGTTGGCTAAGGACATTGCTTGCAAGATAGAGTTGGATGATGATACCACTACTTATAGCCTTTATTAATAATAATGAAATAATGGTTTGGTTAGATGGTAATGGTTTTAATTAGGCAATAGTGGCAGGGTGTGATAGCTAACTGTGAAAGTAAGAGTCCAATGGATGGACACTGGAAACTCATATTTGCCGACATGAGGTTGGTCATAGTGACCATATATGATACGATGAGGTGCATGGGAATCTTCTAATTACACTATACATATGTATCATAGAGAGCGAAGGGTACTCTGTAACGCCCCAAAATATCATCCCGAGATGCCCCACGGTGCCCAAGGCTACACGTAGCCGCAATCTAACTATTTAAGCCAAAACACTACTCTTGGGTTCTAACACAATAACATACACGCTACACTAAGGATATATATATAAGTACATATCATATTACATCGCACATGGTACGGAATATCATTAGACTATAAATATATGGAATATCTATACACAAACCAACCCAACAATACACTAGTCTGGCATAGCCTCTATACAGTAAAATCAACGAGCCATTGGGACAAAACCCCAACTGACTCAACAGACCAAAGGGATCACAAACCAACAGCACCAAAACTAGAAACTTGGTCCTCGAACCATGAGGACTCACCCCTGAAGTAACATAGATGCGGCACTCGGGTATCACTGTCATGGCTGCGGCTGACTACCTGAACAAACATCATGGTAAGGATGTAGCCTATAGAGAAATATGTGGGTCAACACAAGATACGTACTGAGTATGTGGGGGGGTATACAAAATATAAATAATATCATACATTTCATAAAAACATACATGTGGACTATAATGACTCACCTGGCTTGAGTGACATTGAATCATGCAACTCAGAACATCTTAGATAGGAAATGTAGGAGAAAACAATCATAAATTATTATAGATCATCATAGGCAACTTTACTTACCACATCAAAACTCGGAGTGACTCGGTATTTCAATAAATATGACTCTTATGGACAGGGGAGTTTCTTATAACCGACAACCCCATGTGAGTTACATGGAATACCAACGTTTGAAACCATCGTTGGCGGGAGCGTCATACTCTTTTCCAGGGAGTACGACCTTAAAACTGGAATAATCACAATCAGGCTCTCTAGCCAATAATATTATCATCAAACAACCCTACGATGGTACATAGGTTTGGGAAATTACCAAATTTCCCTCTGAGTGTTAACTACTACTCCCCGACAAGCTCAGAACGTGTTAGGAAATCCACCACAACATCACAAGGGTCTATCATAAAGACCAAATCAAATCTCTTTCTCATTTATCAAATCATATCAATTTGTGGATTCCTAAATCAGCACATTTTAGCTCAAAACATTTCAATCTTCCTCAACATCAACAAGGTATCAATGCATTGAACCATAACCGACTCGACATTTGGACAAGGATATGAAGAATCCATACATAATATTTTCAACAATTAGACTCATCAAAACCATCCAAAAAATACCAAGACTCATTGCAACTTCAATATCAACCTTTTTCAATTTGCCATCCAACTCTCATTTAAAGGTACTTGAGACATCAACCCATAGTAGGGATATAGAATTTCCAATATCAATTATAAATTCATAATAAGAAAATAGTAGAATGATAGTATAAATCAAGGCTTAACAATTAAATCATCATACTGTCATAATCAAATACTTTTTGGACATAATTCTATCTTAACATCATACACATATCCGACAACATAATCCCATATCTCATGGACAATAATATATGATATAAAATCATATTTCCAATTCATGGTAAAATATGTAAAATCTCATGTCAATGTAATTCAACAAAAATATCGGACACAAGATCGAAAGGATAATCTTGTTCAAAGCCCCACATACCTAAAAATGGAAGATGAATATGAACTTTCAACTTCGGAACTTTATTCATGAAAATAAAGGGTGCTTCTCGAAGCCCTTAGTATGATCAACTCGAACCCCAAATCAATTTGAAATTTCTAAGGTTTAATCAAGAGACATAGAAGGATGAAATTTGGAGTAGTAGAGTTGGGTTTTGAGCCTTAGAAAATTTTGGAGACAAATGAGCTGTTGAATGCTCTTAATGGACTTAAATCCATGGTTTACCCGAATGGATTCGAGTTGGAATGACCAAAATACCCTTAAAAATCAAATAATGTCAAATCTGTCCTTTGGTGGACTGTTTTGATAGGCTGAAGTAGATCGACCATAACTTTTTGCTTCGATGGTTAAATTGGATCAAACAAATTTCATTGGAAAGAGGACTTTCAGAGCTTTCTGTTGATATATAGTAGCTCACCCAGATCATTATGTACAAGGAGTTATGACCACTTCAAGTTGACCCTAAAATTTGCCTGACCTCAGTATTTTTTTCCTGTACATTTACTGTTCACCACTATTCACAGTTAGATAGGACTGACCATAAGTTATCGCTCGAGTGTCCGTTTTGGATGATACACATATCGTTGGAAATATTATTCGATGGTATACGCGATGACGGCTTGCATATCTAGAAATTCCAGACAGTAAAATTATTAATCACGATAAAGAATAGAATTCAACACATTTTCGTCCGAGATCTTAATGGAAAATTTTTCCGGGGCATCACATCATCTCCCCCTTGAAAGCATGAGTCCTCGAATGTTGATAGGTATGTCAAGAATACTATGAAAATAAGTATATATAGAAAAATCAACCTGCCCAAGGATATACTCCATTCTAGATTTTTTTGGATATCATAGAAAACACACAAGCCGAGATAAACATAGCAATAAGGATTAAATCAAAAGAGAACGATACCTTTAACATGCTTAGGATTCGTAGGAAAGAGGTGGGGATATTTGGCACGCATATCTTCTTTGGGTTCCCAAGTAGCACTCTGCACAAATTGATTTAGCCAAAGCAATTTAACCAAAGGAACTTCCTTGTTTCTTAGCCTACGAATTTTAAAGTCAAAAACCTCAACCGGAATCTCTTCATATGTAAGACTATCTTGAATACCCGATCTTTCGGAAGGATCAACCACAACAGAATCACCAATACACTTCTTAAGCATAGAAACATGGAAAACCATATGGACGTTAGATAACTCCGCGGGCAATTCAACCTTATACGCTACCTTCCCAATGCGATCCACAATCTTATAGGGACCAATGTAACGGGGACTTAGTTTCCCTTTCTTTCCAAATATCTTCACCCTTTTCAAGGGTGAAACTTTCAAGTACACTAAATCACCAACATCAAATTCAAGGTCTTTCCTCCTTACTTCTGCGTATGATTTTTGATGACTTTGGACGGTTTTCAACCTTTCCCAAATTAACTTAACCTTCTCTATGGCCTCGAACACCGCATCCAGTCCAGTCATGGTAGCCTCACCCACTTCAAACCAACCAATGGGTAATCTACACCTTCTACCATACAAAGCTTCAAACGGGGCCATTCTAATAGTAGCATGAAAACTGTTATTGTAAGCAAACTCGATTAATGTTAAGTGCTCATCCCAACTACCTTTAAAATCAAGAACAGAAGCCCTCAACATATATTTTAAAGTCTGAATGGTCCGCTCGGCCTGACCATCTATTTACGGATGGAAAGCAAAACTTAAATGAATTTGGGTATCGAGACCCTTCTGGAATGATTTCTAAAACTGAGAGGTAAACTGAGTACCTTTGTAAAAAATAATAGCCAAAGGGATTCCATGAAGTCTGACGAGTTCCCAAAATTATATTCTAGTAAAATCTTCAGCTATATACGATGCAAGCATAGGCAAGAAATGAGCTGATTTCGTCAGTCGATGTACGACAATCCAAATCGAATCATGATGGTGACGAGAAGGATGAAAACCAACTATGAAGTCCATATTCACTTCTTCCCACCTCCAAGTAGAAATGCTAAAATCTTGCATCACACCACTGGGCCTTTGATGCTCTATTTTAATCAGTTGACACGTGGAGAACTTTGCCACAAATTTTTCTATGTTCCTCTTCATACCGTTCCACCAGTAGATTTCCCGCAAATCATGGTACATCTTGGTAGCACCAGAATGGATGCAATATCGTGTACCATGTGCTTCCTCCATAATCCTCTGCTTCAAGTTATCAACATCAGAAACACATAATCTTTCTCGAAGACTCAAAATCCTATCTCCCCCTTGGGAGAAAACCTCCACCTTTTGGACTTTACCTGACTCTTTTAACCTGACCAAGGTAGAATCCCTGTCTTGCTTCTCTTTCACTTCCAAAACTAAAGAGGATTCGGAATCACTTTGCACTCCTATACTGCCCTCAGCATCACTAAACAACCTAACCGCCAATCTAGCCAAACGATGTACCTCACGGTCCAACTCTTTCTTGCTAATCTCCACATATGGTACGCTACCCATGGACTTCCGACTAAAGGCATCTTCTACTACATTGGCCTTGCCTTGATGATATAGCACGGTCATATCATAATCTTGCAACAGGTCTAACCGTCGTCTCTTCCTAAGATTCAAATCCTTTTGGGTGAATACATACTGCAAGCTCTTATTGTCCGTGAAGACGTCGACATGGACACCATACAAATAATATTTCCAGATTTTCAAAGCAAAAACCACGATAGCTAATTTAAGGTCATAGGTAGGATAATTCTTCTCGTAAGGCTTTAGCTGCCTGGAAGCATAAGCTATAACCTTGCCCTTTTGCATCAATACACAACCCAAACCGACTCTGGAAGCATCACAATAGACCATAAAACCATCAACAACGTCAGGCAAAGTCAACACAGGGGCTAAAGTGAGTCGACTCTTCAACTCCTGAAAACTCTTCTCACAAGATTCGGACCACAAGAACTTTACTTTATTTTGGGTCAAACGGGCCATAGGAGACGAAATAGATGAATACCCTTCAATAAAACAATGATAATAACCAGCTAGACCCAAGAAACTATAGATATCAGAAGGAGAAATAGGTCTAGGCCAACTTTTTATAGCCTCTATCTTTTGAGGATCTACTATAATACCTTCGGAAGAAACAACATGACCCAAGAAGGCTACAGAGTTCAGCCAAAACTCACACTTACTGAACTTAGCATACAACCGATGAGTTCGAAGAGTTTCCAACATGATTTGGAGATGATCCGCATGATCACCCTCACTTTGGGAGTAAATAAGAGTATCATCGAAGGAACACTATTACAAATAAATCCAGATATGGCCGAAATACACGGTTCATAAGAACCATGAAAGCCACTGGAGCATTAGTTAACCCAAAAGACATCACTAGAAATTCAAAATGACCGTAACGGGTTCGGAAGGCTGTCTTGGGGATATCACATTCCCTGACCTTAAGTTGGTGATAACTGGATCTGAGGTCTATCTTCAAAAAGTAGCTCGCACCTTGAAATTGATCAAATAAATCATCAATTCAAGGAAGTGGATATTTATTCTTGATAGTAACCCTATTAAGCTACCGGTAATCAATACACATCCACAAAAAACCATCTTTCTTATGTATAAACATGACAGGTCCACCCCACGGGGACACAATAGGTCTGATAAATCTTTTGTCTAAACGATCTTTCAATTGCTTCTTCAGCTCTTTAAGTTCCATAGGAGCCATGCGATATGAAGGAATAGAAATAGGTTGAGTATTGAGAAGAAGGTCAATCTCAAACTCTATCTCTCTATCATGAGGTACTCTAGGGAGATCTTCCAGAATGATATCAAGAAATTCATTAACAACATTAATTGACTGAATAGTGGGGGTTTTAGAGCCGAACCAAATAGTGGATACAACCCTTGGAAATCAACTTCCTAGCTTTGAGATAGGATATGAAACGACCCTTAGGAATCATAGAACTCCAAAACAATTTGAGGATAGGTTCATCAGGAAACTGAAACTTGACCACATAGGCACGACAATCAATAGACGCATAGCATAGGATATTTCTTATACACCCGCTTAGCAATAACAGACTCTCCTATTGGAGTAGAAAACAAAATAGGCTTAGAAATTAATTTAGGATCCATTTTAAAATTTACAGCAACCAGAGGTGGCACATAAGAAAAACTCAAACCGGGGTCCATCAATACATAAAAATCAAAATAGATAACATGGAGAATACCAGTGATAGCATCGGGAGAGTCCTCCTAGTCCTGACGTAGTGGTATAATGTAGAAATGATTTTGAAGTTGACCGCCAGCAGTACTAGATGAAGCACCATGAGGAGAAACTGGATGGGCTGCAGGAGGCGGGGAACTAGTAGCCTGACTCTGGTGACGGGCATCACGAGTCCACTGTCTGGTTTACGGGCAATCTCTAAGTATGTGGCCTAACTTTCCACAACCATACAGCCCCGCTGCCTCATATAACATTCCCCAAAATAGTCTTTACCACACTTAGCACACAAAGGAGGATGAGGTCGATTGCTTACACTGTCCTGAGACCCGGAAGGTACTAACCTATTCCTAAGCTCTTGCCTACCCTAATATATGGGAGCACTAGCTGAGAAAGGTGCAGGTATAAATAGACATCTCTAAAACTAAGGGCGACTCCCTCCGGAGAATCTAGTCTGACCAGACCCCTGTTGCTCTGATCTGACTCTCTTAATCCCTCTTACTCTTTCTCTTTCCTTTATCTTGTCTGACTTAATCTATTGGGCGTGAATCATTAACCTAGGAAGATTAATCTCCCTGTTAATCATAGTAGATCTACATTCTTTTACCATATAACTCGAACCCCAGTTAGAAAGTTACTCATGCTAGTCCTCGAGTCAGCCATCATATTGGGAGCGTACTTCGATAGCTGATTAAACTATAGACAATACTCCTTAACCTATATAGAGCCTTGTCTTAAATTCATAAAATCCTCTATCTTAGCTTCCCGTAACTCAAGAGGAAAGAATCTATCAAAGAAGGCATCATGGAATAATTGCCAAGTCATCGGAGCGGTATCTTTCTCTCTACCCTTATTCCACATCTGTACCCAGTTATAGGCAATATCCTTCAACCGATAAGAAGCCAGCTCCATACTTTCTTCCTCAGTCACATGCATAATCTGTGTAATTTTTTGCATTTCATCAACATATATCTGTGGATCCTCACCTGCTCTCGACCCATAAAACTTTGGCAGATTTATCCACATAAAGTCACGAATTCATGTTGCAGCCGAATTATTTTCCTTTGGAAGTGGAGCATTATCCTGAGTATTGGCGGTTATTTCCTGGCTAGCATCTGAAAAGCTGCAAAAAATTCGGCATGGGATAACGTCTTATGTAATGGATCAACAAATTGAGATTGGTTATTGTTTTCACGAGCTCGACGTGGAGGCATTTTTTGTCATAAAAATGCATGAATTAACAGCAGAAGGAAATAGTTATAAGCATGATAAACTCCTTTAGAAAGAAAGCAACTACTTTTCCTAGAATGCCCAGCAGCCTCTTGATCATAGGTGTGGCGCGCTACACACCGATGCTCAAGACTTTATGTAACGCGGCTTGTCAGACTCCTTAGGACTCTTCACAATCTTAGGCTCTGATACTAAGTTTGTAACACCACAAAATATCATCCCGAGACACCACACGGTGCCCAAGGCTACACGTAGCCTCAAGCTAACCCTTTAAGCCAAAACACTAGCCTTGGGTTCGAACATAACAACATACACGCTACGCTAAGTATATATATATAAGTACATATTAGATCACATAGCACATGGCATAGAATATCATTATACTATACCTATATGGAATGTCTATACACAAACCAACCCAATAATACACTAGTGTGACATAGCCTCTATACAAAAAAATCAATGAGCCATTGGGACAAACCTCCAACTGACTCAACTGACCCAAGGGATCACAAAGTAACAACACCAAAACTAGAAACTTAGTCCTCAAACCATGAGGACTCACCACTGAAGGAACATAGATGCGACACTCGAGTATCACTATTGTGGCTGCGGATGAGTACCTGAACCAACCTCATGGTAAGGACGTAGCCCATATAAAAATATATTGGTCAACACAAGATACGTATTGAGTATGTGGGGGCGCATGCAAAATATAAATAATATCATAAATTTTGTAAAAACCTACATACAGACCATAATGACACACCTGTCTTGAGTGACATTGAATCATGCAACTCATGACATCTTAGATAGTAAATGTAGGAGAAAAACCTCATAAATCATTATAGATCAACATAGGCAACTTGACTTACCACACCAAAACTCGGAGTGACTCGGTATTTCAATAAACATGACTCTTATGGACAGGGGAGTTTCCTATAACCAACAAACCCATGTGAGCTACGTGGAATACCAATGTTTGAAACCCCCGTTGGCGGGAGCATTATACTCTTTGCCAGGGAGTACGACCTTAAAACTGCTATAATCATAATTGGCATCTTTGGCCAATAATATCATCATCAAACAACCATACAGTGGCACATAGGTTTGGGGAAATACCAAATTTCCCTCTCGGTGCTAAGTATTACACCCCGACAAGCTCAGAACACGTTAGAAAATCCACCACAACATCACAAGGGTATATCATAAAGACCAAATCAAATCTCTTTCTCATTTATAAAATCATATCAATTTGTGGATTCCTAAATCAGCACATTTTAGCTCAAAACATTTTAATCTTCCTCAACATCAACAAGGTATCAATGCATTGAACCATAACCGACTCGATATTTGGACAAGGATATGAAGAATCCATACATAATATTTTCAACAATTTGACTCATCAGAACCATCTGAAAAATACCAAGACTCATTGCAACTTTAATATCAATCTTTCTCAATTTGCCATCCAACTCTCATTTAAAGGTACTTGAGACATCAACCCATAGTAGGGATATAGAATTTCCAATATCACTTATAAATTCATAATAAGTAAATAGTAGAATGATAGTATAAATCAAGGCTTAACAAATTAAATCATCATACTCTCATAATCAAATATTTTTTAGACATAATTCCATCTCAACATCATACACATATCTGATGACATAATCCCATATCTCATGGGCAAAAACATAATATAAAACCATATTTCCAATTCATGGTAAAATATGTAAAATCTCATGTAAATGTAATTCA
This sequence comes from Capsicum annuum, assembly GCF_002878395.1. Taxonomy (NCBI): domain Eukaryota; kingdom Viridiplantae; phylum Streptophyta; class Magnoliopsida; order Solanales; family Solanaceae; genus Capsicum; species Capsicum annuum. The sequence continues at coordinate 136,989,050 of NC_061118.1, forward strand.
ACAAAAATATCGGGCACAAGATCGAAAGTATAATCTTGTTCAAAGCCCCACATACCTAAAAATGGAAGATGAATATGAACTTTCGACTCTGGAACTTTATTCATGAAAATAAAGGGTGCTTCTCGAAGCCCTTAACATGATCAACTCGAATCCCAAATCAATTTGAAATTTCTATGGTTCAATGAAGAGACATAGAAGGATGAAATTTGGAGTAGTAGGGTTGGGGTTTGAGCCTTAGGAAATTTTTGAGAAAAATGAGCTATTGAATGCTCTTAATGGACTTCAATCCATGGTTTACCCGGATGGATTAGAGTGGAAATGACCAAAATACCCTTAAAAAATCAAATAATGTCAAATCTGTCCTTTGGTGGACTATTGACCATAACATTTTGCTTCGATGGTCAAATTGGATGAAACCAATTTCATTTGAAAGAGGACTTTCAGAGCTTTCTGCTCATATATAGTAGCTAACCCGTATCATTATGTACAAGGAGTTATGATCATTTGAAGTTGACCCTAAAATTCATCTGGCCTCAGTATTTTTTTCCTGCACATTTACTGTTCACCACTATTCATGGTTAGATCGAAATGATCATAACTCATCGCTCGAGTGTCTGATTTGTATGATCCATAAATCGTTGGAAAGCTTATTCGATGCTCTACGCAATGACGGGTCGCATATCCAGATATTCCACACCGAAAAATTACTAAGCATGATAAAGAATATAATTCAACACATTTTCTTTTGAGATCTTAACAGAAAATTTTTTTGGGGCATCACATACTCAAAATCCCCTACTTTTATGGTATCTCCAGTTCATGTAGATACATATATTAGGGCCCATTCGGGGAGTTCCACTAAACCAATATAGCTCGTGGGTGGTTCTAGGATGGTTAAGCCACACATACCCAAGTTCACTATTTTAAAGGCATGCTAAACCCGATCCCATTTTTTGGCATGGTTATGTGTATATATATGTATGGTTTATATGAATTTGGTTGGTTTACTTGGTTTTACTGGATGACATTATTTTATCCATATCTTGAGTTTATGCTTGCATTCATCTGCTAACCCATCTTTTGGTGGATGTATCCCCATGCAATACAGGGATCGACCATTCTACTCCTCTTACTTAGTTGGCAGATTCAGGATTAACTAATAGATTGATGTGGTGAGGATCCATATTTCAGAACGCTTAATTTCATATCATGGATGTCTTTAAATAGTTTATTTTATGGCTATTAGTTTTGGCTATGGTTGGGGGCATGTCCCAATTGGATATTATTTTTCCTTTGGTTAGAGACTTATATGACTACTATGGGTTGGAATGGGTGGGATCGGTATTGGTGTCAAGCTTACTATTTACATTGGTATTGGGGCTGATACTGTTGTACTGAATTTATAATTGTTCTATCATTTTATAATACGTTATGGAGATGAACTTGGTTTTATATTTGTTTAGTTGTGGTTGTTTATTGGTAATGGATTATTTGATTTTTATGGGTTGGTCAAGGTTATAGACCTATCCTAGAGTCTTAGGTTATTCTTACACGCTACCTTGTTATACGTTTAGAATCCATATAACTTAGGATATGTGTACGTTCGTAAGGTTGGGTAATGGGGGTGGTCTCCAGTCCTAGTTTGAATTGAGATGCCCAATACAACAAGGCTCCGAGTTAGAGATTCCAAGAGTTAGGTTCAAAGAGATCAAAAAAAGTTGTGACTAACAGTTTAACATAGTCAAATAACTCAACCAATTCTCATGATGAAGTCAATATTCACAAACAAGTATAAGGCTTATTGTTTGAATCTTTTTAATGGTTTCTAAGTCTGGCATGTATGGAAAAATAGTTTATATATTGGATTAAACATTAAGGAATCACCTATGTGAGTGTGAAGTAAAAGCCACTTCAGGATGAATGATAGTAAAGGCCAATTATTTATGTACTCATAAAACTAGTTTTGTTCATGGATGAAATGAAAAAAACCATGAAAACCAAAGAAGGTTAAAGGTTTGATTGTATGACATGTAATTGTCCATGTATATAATAAAGCTCAATGTCTTAAATATATCAAATCTACCAATTGACCGAGTATATCAGACATATGATCATTATGGAAAGTTCAAAGGGAAACTTATATATCAAAATGCAATTAATCCTTACTTACGAATCACGCATTCATGCATATTTTTAAACCTATATTTATTTCCCATTCATGTGGGGGTTTGATGGGTTTCTAAGAGATGTGAATAGAAAATGAATAAACACCAAGGGAAAGAGTGCATGTTAAAAATTACTTCTTCCGTTTCAATGGTTGTGACCTTTTCGATAGATTGTAACACTTTTGATACATTGTGACTTTTCCAATAATTTGTAATTTATTCATAAGATAAAATAAGAACCTCTTCGTTAGCTATAAATTTAGAAGACAATCCTCAATTTTTTTTGAAAAAAATCATGTTTTCTGAACCTCTTCTACATATTTTCCTACAAATAAATAAAGAGACTCTGTATGATTCATTGCCATTCTTTGAGTTTGACGAAGTGGTTGGCATTTGAGATATCTCTATGCCAATGATAGGTATATCGATTTTATACTTAGAGGAAATAATTCAAAACCTCAGGTATAGTATGGGGACTAAATTCCTTAGGTACAGACAAGAAATATGGAATAAGATATTTTAATTAAGTTCTTTGCATTTTAGTTTTCCAATTTATCTTTTTCTAGCTTATTATTTTGTAAAGACCCAAGACTACCCTTTATTCGTCACATGGTGCTTAGGACATCAAGTGATCCCAAGCTAACCTTAGTACTGGCATAACTTGTGAGTAACTGAATAAAATACTTAAATCTTGAAGAAATAAGTGGAAAAAAGTATTTACTAAGTAGGTTTAATACAACACTGTTTAAAAAGAATTACAACTCTGGTCATAAAAAAAAACTAAATTAAAATCACATCAACTCTACTGACTGCCTATGAAGCCTCTAAAAGTATTGACTATAGGTTTCTAGTACATGATCCCTAGCTATCCCGAATCAACACGACTGAATAAAGAAAACAAAATGCCACTCAAACTATGAATGACTCAATCTCTTAGATGAAAAGGACTCATCACCTACTTACATGAAGTTTCAAACTGTTTGATTATGATGTGCGTGCTACAACTTGTACCTATACTATCAAACAATATAGCACATAGACATATATGTGGATTAGTACTTTTGAAATATACTGAGCATATGGAGGTTAATTCATAAGTAAAAATAATAACTCAATGTACTTATAAACTTTCAAATATTGCACGCTAAGTGTGAATGAATCACCTTGGCTTGAATAAAACAGAGCTGTAAAATCATAAATATGAGTAATAAAGCATAATGATAAACTTTGTGAGCCACAACACTTAGTTCTAAAAGCTTTTCTTTATTCTGTCTTAGGGAGGTTCTTCTAACCAACATAAACTATGTGAGCTATCATGGAGTCCAATGTTTTGTTTCCTTGTGGGAAAAAACTCATGTTGGGGAGAGCTATCATACTCTTGCCATGGAGTAGGACCCGAGCTAAGTGATAACTATCAGTAATTCATTAAAATAAATGGAAATAATCTGAACCTACGTCGGCTTGTAGTTCTGGGGTATATGAACTAGAAAACATATCCAACTCGGTGTTAAATACTACTCCCTTACTTATGTGCTCATACTATAGGAAATCCACCTTAAAATAACAAAAAGGGTTTATAATAAAAAACAGTTATGCATCTATTTCCTATAAACTATAATCAAAACTAACATGTGTGGATTCCATATCTTAGCTGATGATCAAAAGACCGCTTCTTGCTTTAAATTTTAATATATTCTTATCAAAGAATGCTTAAAACATAATCTTCTTGAAATCTCAAGACATACACTTATGGCTTACACCTATGCTTTAAACTCATGTCAATTCATATCAAAACTTCTTGCTAAGTGTGATTGAAATACTTCACAATAACAAATAATTAAGTGCAATCTTATTTATAATCTAAATCTCCTAAGATAAAACATAAACATAAGAACTTGTTGTTTAACTTAAAAAATTTAAATCTCATAATAATCACATGCTTTAAGAATGTATAGAAACTTAGGTATGAACCCGAATTCAAAACAAGTAATCAAATCTTAAATTCATGCAATTTTGGAACAAGGGTGAAAGGATAGCCTTGTTCATAACCCCACATACCTTAATTGATTTGATTTGAAATTGAAAGTTTAACTTAGAAGGCTTGGGAATGTTCTTGAATGCTTTTCTTGAGATTCTTGGATTAAGGAAATTAATTCTTGGCTTTAATTAAAGAAATTGTAATGGATTTTTGATGTTCTTGGATAGAGGTTAGGGTTTGTTCTTGAGAAAGGGAGGCTTTCTCGGAGAGAAATTAGGATTTAAGGGGCAACTAATGCTCCTTGGGGACTTAAATTTGGTGTTATGGATGGATTTGGGTGAGAGAAAATGACCAAAGTGACCCTAGACCCTTTGGGAACTTAAGAAGCGTGTGAAAAAGCTCTGCATCGCATCAAATATCTCGTTGGGACGGAAACGCATCGCGTCACTTATCACGTCGACAAACCAACGCACCATACCACAATCACATAGGATTACAGCCTCACACGAAAAATACTAAAATCTTTTACTCGAGTAATAAATTAAGACAAAATTGGTATCGTTGGAAAGCTAACTCAATTATCTATAATTTGGTGTGTCTTGAGCTGAGAAATTCTACATATATAAAAAGTTATACACGTTCAAAATCGACCCTTGTTTAATCAAATATAAAGATTTCTCCGAATCAAAGGCTCTTAGCTCAACTTCACTCTAAGTGATTCCTATGAACATCTTTTACCTCGAAAGCACTTCAAACACTAGAATTATGATCATGAAACTTATATTCACATGGGAATCATTTGTATTAGAGCTTATACGTGTAGGAACAATAGTTAGAATTCTAGTGTGAAAATACGAGGTGTTACATTATTTCCCATTAGAATCATTTGTCCCCAAATGATACTGACTTGGATAAAATACTAAGGAAAGGTTGAGATGAGGTACAGAACACTTATGAGTTGAATCATGATTTAATACCTAAATCTGAAACTGATGCATGATGTGTGAACTGAGCTGAATTCATAACTTATATGAATGGAAATATTTTACCTCATGGAATGGGCTTACTCGAGAAACTTTAGGTAGTAAGATGATATTGAAAGTTGGAAATTTATAGGAGCTTATCTGCTTGATTACTAAACTTGATTGCAGGCCATACGGACTTGTTCATACTAATTGCTCATACTCAGATGAAGTATTTCTTCAAAACTCTTCTAAGAAATTCTAATTACATTTGGGAGCAAAAATTTTGGGCATGATCTGAACAAGACATCTGACTAAGGAATCACAACACAGATACAACTCTGTAGAATGGAGCATAGACATATAAATCATAAGCTAGGATAGAATTACAAGGCTTTAGGCAATGCAACTTCTTACTTTCAAGCTTAGAAACACTTCTCAAATACCCCCTCAACTATACTATTCCCTATAAATACCATAATCATTTGATTCAACTTATAGTTCTCACATGGGCATTCATAAATCCATCTATTAATGTATAAACCGAACTAAATCCTCTCAACATGATCAAGCCTAACTCAAAATGACAAGGTACAAATTGTCACACCATAATACTAGTCTATTAATGCGATATGAGATATTCCGCGTTACAACCCATCAATGTTAAATGCACCATACCGCGGCCATATTGAGGAGCCTCACTATTTTGACCATCCAAATAGGTCTCAAACCTCGCCCAAAAAATTCAAAACTTACCTGAGTTAATCTATAGACAACCCCGATCATGAATAAACATAAAGATCTACATTTAGGGGTTGGGAAGGTCAAAAACTGATGTATAATTTCATCCACTCATGCACCAACATGAAATTATAGCCTATTGTTATAACCACATACGATTATCTAAAAAAACACCTATAATAGCATTCATATCATATTATCACGCCCTGGGAGTACACCCTGGATACCACATGATGCTTTTGGTCCCATGAGACCACAAGCTAACCCATGAGCTGGTACCTACTATGATCACTAAATAAAATTGACAAACAATATATGCAGAATTTTAACTAAAATACCATAAGGTTTTAATAAATAAAATCAATACTGAATTATGTTTTAAAAAATCTGGAAACTTATTGATAAGACAATTGATAATAACAATTGAAAAATGAGTAAACTGTCTCTACTAGTCCGTAAGCCTATAAACTGTCTGATTGTGGAGTTGATGGGACAAGCTCGCAACTAACTCTGACTGACTAAATAACTAAACTACTAATATAACTCATCCTCGAAGGAAGAGGGCTCACCACTGCTGCTGATGTTGGTGAACTAGAAATTCTAAGTACGATCGAGAATTTAAGCGTCTGATCCTATGATATAAGATATCATAGTGCAAGAAAATAAGTATGCAGTCAGGACTTTTAAATGTACTGATATGCTAAATGAGGTTAGGTTGATGTACACGGGTTTCTGTTCATGAGTAATAAGTGACTGGATGTATTGCATGAGGTACTGATTAATAATGCATGAAACTATAAAGACAGAGAATACATGACCATGGATAGAACTAGTACTGAAGTATCCTGTAAACTAAGATACTGAAATCTGATAGTTGAATAACTGGTAAACATTATGGTATGGTCAAGCAACATTGAACTGAATTCTGAATTGAATATTAAAACTGAAACTGCGGGAGATTTCATCTAACTAACATGCCCCAATATAGAATGATTGGGGTCTAACCTATAACCCTAATTGAAAGGGTGTTAGTACCATGCCACGAGTTACTAAAAATGGTTGGGTCAACCCTACTCTGGTTGGAAGACTCATTAAATATATATGTATGTCAACCCTAAACTGACAAGGAGTCATAACAACTTATGTTGGGTACATTTTTCTGTAACTCAGTGACTGCTACTAAGGGTCACACCCTAAGCTAGCAGGAATACCCCCATCCCTGGCTTCGCTCGGTGTTGAATCCTACTCCCAACTGAAATTACACTGTTCACTAGACTAGGCTAATTTTGATTGAACTTGCATTGACCATGTTAACTGACTGAGTATTACTGCACATGATACAACCAGAAACTTTCTATAACTACTAAAACTTTCTATAACTACTTAATTTTGGGTATTATAACCCCCAGGACTAGATATCATTGAAAATAGGACTATACTACAATTTTCAAAAAAAAAAAATCACTATTGAACTTTCACACATCTAGACATTTCATCAAAAACTTGGAAGGCATAATCTTGTACATGGGAATGAACAATATGCTAGCATATCATGACTTCAGCATTCAATTCACAATTTAGGGGTTAAACATAATACTTACATCAATCAACATACACATTAGTTTATTCCTCATGAAATTCATATATTCTTAACCCCCTTCATGGGAGAGATTTTCAACTAAACTAAGTCATCAATCTCAAACTCAAGGTCTTTACTCCTCACATCAGCATAGGATTTTTGTTGAATTTGGGTTGTCTTAAGCCTTTCCCTGATATACTGAACCTTCTTTAAGGTATCAAATACTAAATTGGGTCCTATCAATGTGGTCTCCCCTACTTCAAACCAACCAATGGGTGATCTACTCCTCAACTGAATCAACCAAATGAACGCCTAGTCTTACAAGCTGATGAACTTCCTAAACTACCTTATTCTTATTATTTTCAACATGAGCAACACTACCCATGGATAACCTACTGAGGGCATCTTCCACGACATTGTCCTTTCTCAGATGATACAGAATGCTTATATCATAGTCTTTAAACAACTCTAACTACCTCTTCAGTGCAAGTTCAAATCTTTCTTCGAGAATACAAACTGCAAGATCTTGTGGTCTTTGAACACATCAACATACACCTCATACAAATAGTGCTCCGAAATTCTTAAGGAAAAAACACAACAACTACTAGTTGAAAATCATAAGTAGGGCAATTCATTTCATGAGGCATATAATTTATGGAAGCATAGGCGATAACCTTACCCTTCTGCATCAAAACATGCCCCAAACTAACTCTTTAAGCATCACAATAAATAATAAACTCATCTGAACCATCTGGTAGCGTTAAGACTGGGGCTTTGGCGAGTCGAGTATCAACTTCTAAAAACTCTTCTCAAAAGCATCTGACCACTGAAACTTGACTTTTTTCTAAGTCAATCTGGACATGAGGGATACAATAGATGAAAATCCTTCAAAAAACCATCTATATAGCTAGCCAAACCCATAAAACTCCTCATATCTGATGGAGAGATGAGTCTAGGCTAGTTCTTTTCTGCTCTGATGTTTTGAGGAATAAATCTAATTCTATCACCAAAAATAATATGACCAAGGAAATCTACTAACCTTAGCCAAAATTGGCACTTCCTAAATTTGGTGAACAACTGATAGACTCTAAAAGTTTTTAATACTATTTTGAGGTAGTCTGGATAATCATTTTCATTACAGAAATAGACAATATTGTCATTAATGAAAAAAATGATGAACGTGTCCAAGTACTACTTGAACACTCGGTTAATTAAGTCCATAAAGGTTGTTGTGGAATTAGTGAGACCAAAGGACATGACTAGAAACTCAAAGTAACCATACAACATTTGGAAGGCTATTTTTGGAATATCATATTCTCTTTCTCTAAGCTGATGATAGCCGGATCTGAGGTCTATCTTAGAAAAATAACTAGCACCCTGAAGTTGGTCGAACAAGATATCTATTTTAGGAAGTGGGTATTTATTCTTGATTGTGACTTTTTTAACATACGGTGGTAGATGCTCATCCTAAGAGAACCATTTTTCTTATGCACAAATCAGACTCGTGCACTTCATGGGAAAATGTTGGGCCTGATGAATCCCTTATCTAAGAGGTATTTCAATTATTATTTCAACTCTTTGAGTTTATCTTGGACCATTCTATTTGGCAAAATAGAAATAGGATGAATGTCTGGAAGAAGGTCTATTCCAAAGTCAATTTTCCTTTTAGGAGAAATTCCAGCAAGATCTTCAGGGAACACATCTGGAAATTCCCTTACTCTTGGAGATGACTCAAGACTGGGAGTCTCAGAACTAGAGTCTTTAATTCACACAAGATGATAGATATATCCCTTGGATATCATTTTTCTCGCTTTAAGGTATGAAACAAGTTGAGCCCTCGGCGCTGTGGTATTACCCCTCCACTCAAGGACTGGTTCATTTGAGAATCGGAAGTAAACAATTCTTTTTCTATAATAAAATGAATGATAGCATGAATGGAGCCAATCCATGCTGAGAATGATGTCAAAATCTTTCATCCCTAGTTCAATAAGGTCTACTGATGTAACTTTCTGAGATGCTGTAATCAGGCAGTTTGTTTATACCCGCCTGGCTATTATAAACTTACCCATTGGGGTAGATACTAAAAAAGTCTCTCTTAAGGTTTTGGGACTGACTCCGAGTTGACCGCTATATAAAGGGTTACAAAAGAAAGAGAAGCTCCAGGATTTAGAAAACTATAAACATGTAAATTAAAGACTTGATATGTACCAGTAACTACATTAGGATAACTTTTTTGATCATATATGGTTTGAAATGTATAGAGCCTTTTTGGGCGCTGCCCACTCGAGTCACTGGAAGCAGCAACCTGATGAGACAAGTGATCAGACTGAGCTGGGGGACGATTGTGCTGATTCTATGAACCTGCCTATGGACATTTTTTGGTTCTACGAACCTGGGATTGAAGATTTCTGGTAGAACTGAAGAGGGCTATCACTCTCTGACTTCAGCTGAGTGAAATTAAATCTACCTATTCTAGCCCACTTATTCTCTTCTTTTTTTTAATATTTTCCTCTTTTATCTACTATGCATGGACCATCAATCTCGCCAAGTTCATCACTTTGATCAACATCATGGTCCTACACTCCTTGACCACATTATAAGATACCCCAGATGGAAATTTGCTCATCCTAGACCTGTTGTCAACTACTAAATAAGGAACATACCTAGCCAGCTGAGTAAACTTAAGAGAATACTCTTTCACACTTGTACTGCCTGTTTCCGATTAATAAACTATAACACCTTAGCCTCCCTCAAATCTAACGGGAAGAATCTATCTAAGAAGGCAATAGAAAACTTCTCCCACTCTATAGGTCCAGCCTTTGTGCCCCTATCCCCTTTCAATTTCTTAAACCATGTACGAGCTACATCTTGCAACTGGTAAGAACCTATTTCAGAACCTTACTTAAAGTCACCCCCCATAAGGTCTTTTACCTTCAGCACCATGTCTATAAATTACTGCGGATCCTCTTTTGACTTAGATCCAAAAAATGAAAAAGAATCCATCGGGTAAAGTCCCAAATCCTAGCTGTAGCAGTATTGGCCACTGGGTTGGCCTGAATAACAGTTGGCTGAACATTTTGGGCTACTGCAGAGTGAGATAGAGTGGTGAATTCATCTCTGATATTTGCATGAGAAATATGCCCATTCAGGGGATTTTTCTGAATGGGCGAAGGTATTGGTTGGTTTTCGATTCTTATTCCGTTAGTCTTTCTGGGAGGCATATTCTTTAAACAGAAGGGGAAGTTGAATTAGTTAGAGAGTTTAACTTGAGCTCCTTCTTATTCGCATGATATAAACACCGAAAGAAAGGAAACATTTCCTAGAACGTCTTATAGCCTCTTGCCCATAAGTGTGGAACACTACACACCCATGCACAAGACTTTACTCGATGTGGCTTTCAGAATTCCTAGGACACTTAAAAACCTTAGGCTATGATACCAAGTTTGTAACACCTCGAGAGTACAACCTTGATGCCACATGGTGCTTATGGTCACATGAGACCATAAGCTAACCTATTAGCTTGTACCTGTTGTAAGAACTGAATAAAACTGATAAACAACATATACGGAATTTTAAATAAAATTCCATTAAGTTTTAATAACGGAAATCAATACTGAATCATGGTTTAAAACGTCTAGAAACCTACTGATAAAACAACTGATAATCACAACTTAAAATTGAGTAAACTGTTTATACTAGTCTGAAAGCGTCTAAATTGTCTAACTGTGGAGTTGTTGGGAGGTACAAGCCCCCAACTAACTTTGACTGACTAAATAACAAAACTACAAACATTGCGGAATATAAGATAACTCATCCTTGAAGAAAAAGGTCTCACCATTGTTGCTGTTGCTGATGCCCTGGAAAGCCTATGTACGATCGAGAATTCGAGCATCTGAACCTATGATATAAGACATCATAGCGAAAGAAAATGAGTATGTAGTCAGTACTTTTCAATGTTCAGGTATGCTAAATAAGGTTAGGATGATGTACATAGGTTCATCTTTATGAGTAATAAGTTACTGAACGTATAACATGAGGTACTGAGTAATACTCCATGAAACTATACAGACTGAGAATGCATGACCATGAATAAAACAAGTAATGAAGTAGCCTATAAATTGAGCTACTGAAATCTGATAGTTGAATAACTGGTAAACTATATGCTATGGTCAAGTAAGACTAAACATAATTTTGAACTAAGTACTTAATCTGAAACTGTGGGAGCTTTCATCAAACTGATATTTCCTAATATAGACTGATTGGGGTCCAACCTTTAACCTTAGTTAGAAGGGTGTTAGTACCATACCACGAGTTACTAACAATGGATAGGTCAACCCTAATCTTGCAGGAAGATTCACAAGATATATATATATGTATGTCAACCCTAAACTGGTAGGAAAACATAACAACCTACACTGAAGACGTAGTTCTGTAACCCAGGGACTGCTACTAAGGGTCACACCCTAAGCTGGCAGGAATGCCCCTATACCTGGGTTCGCTCGGTGCTGAAATCTACTCCCAACTGAAATGACACTGATCACTAGACTGAGATAAGCTTGACTGAACTCGCATTGACCATGTTAACTGACTGAGTATTGCTGCTCATGATACAACTGAAACCTTTCAATAACTACAGAAAACTAATTAAATAGCTAAATTTTTGGTATTATAACCCCAGGACTCAATATCATTGACAATAGGACCATACAATAATTTTAAAAGCATAGTAAAAAATCACTATTCAACTTTCACTTATCTAGACATTTCATCAAACACTTGGAAGGCATAATCTTGTACATGGGAATGAACAACATGTAGTAGATCATGACTTCAAAATTAAATTCACAATTTAGGGGTTCAACATAATATTTACCTCAATCAAAATACGCATTTGTTTATTCCACATAAAATTCATATATTCTAAGTTTGACACCCAAAAAAGAACACATACAAAGACCTAATATAATCTAAATCACGCAAACTCATAACTTAAGGTTTGAAAAAAGTTCTTGGATTTTGAGGGTTAGAAGTGACTAAGGATGAATACCTAACATACTTTGGTTGTTTAATTCGTATGGGTTCTTGGCGATTGATTGAAGCTTGAACTTAGATTTGAATAAACTAGGGCTTTGATCTTTAGAGAATATGTGAAAAAAAGAGTGAATTTTCCCTTTTGGTTCCTTAATTTGGTGTTATGAGTGGGTTAAAGTTGGAGAAAGTGACTCAATTACCCTCACAAACCCGTAACTTATAGGACAAAAACGTACCTAGTGATGCTACAGCCGACGCGCTTTTATTATCAATCAATGTGATGGGCGTCGCGCCGCGTTGCTGGCCAATGCGGTACTCGGTGTAACGTGACCTAATCACATTAGGTTGCTGTTTTTGTCATCCATACATGCCTCAAACATCGTTCAAAAAATCCGAAACTCACTCGAGAAGACCTATAGACAACCCTAATCATGAATAAACTTAGAAACCAACTTTCTGAGGTGGGGAATTCTCAATTAATTAGACTAAGAAGCATTCGGGGTAATTACACATATTCTCTAGCCCTCTATCAACAACAACTTTCTTGCACTATTCTTAAGGAGACATACCAAGAATTCTCCACTAATTATGACATATACTAAAGATTTACCTCAAAATTCCTTCATCTTTTAGCCTTAGATAGAAAAAGCATAAATAATCTTTCTTAATTTGGGTCATTAACCCTCTCTCATCCAAACCATTGCTTATCCATTATCATCACCACTATCTTAACATAAGAAGAGGTCACTGAAGGACTAACACATAAGGACCTGAAGCATGGAAGAACACTATACACAACTTTGACACTTTATTGAGGCCTGACAAGTAGAATGTCAAAGTCATTGATTTATTAAAGAGATCTAAACTGAGGGCATACATGATATAACGCGAATTTCTCTAAGATCATTGGTTTCTAAAAACTGGTCATACTCCAAAACATAAGTTCATACTTATCATAAGCTAGACAACACAAGTATGGAGTTCATAGATTTATGAGGGATAACTCGAATCAAATACAGAAGTTATTACTTACTTACTAGAAGTTGAGAATGAACTTGAATATGCATGAAGTGTGTGCACATTGATTGGACTTTGTTATGGATCTCTCATGAGAGATATGAATTTGGTGTGATAACGAATGAAATCCAAGAAAAACTCTAGAGTATAAAGAGATCTCTATCTCCTCACAACTCTTATTGACATGTATCAGAATCTAACTCTCAAAACTTGATTTGGTTCTTCACTCTACCATCTCCTCCTTTAACCGATGTTGACATTCTAAGCATATGTTTCTACTCCATATCTTCGAGATTAAGCCATTATTCTAATAGTCTACACATAAATGCTAAACTCACGCGACTCAACTTTATTTTGAACTTGATGACTTCATTCTTGGAAATCCTTTTATACATACCATCCTTAAATTTCTCTAGATTCAATAATCATCGTCAAAGACTTATACTCTCCTTTACAAACATACCTACCTCACTAAACACATAATCATAGCTTACCAAGATCACATTTCTGTACTTATATTTTCCCCAAACCATAAGAATCACCATTATAATTAAAAGACTCACCACCATCTATCCCTAACTCCTTAACTTAACTATTAAGAACCCCATGTACTATATAGCTAGCATTCTTCCATTCAGCTACTCAGGGGTACTGCTAACCACACACAACACTTATTAACCTTAGAAAATAATTCAACCCCATATCACCTTGGGCACACCTCTACATCGTTCTTACCACATCATACTTAATTATGAATAAATGAACTTAAATTCTTGCATTGAAAATTTAAAACCTATTGGTTCACCTCCATGTAACTAGTATCACAAACCAAGCAATCATTAAATCCACCTTTGATGATCATCCACTGTTCAAACATAGTGTGTAGTTATAGGCATGATTCATATCCCAGTGTCACATACTATTCTCACGTAGAAGCTATAAAATAACACATCAATAAACACTAGTCCACTAAAATGTCATAATTACAATATTTGATCATGATCGTATGGTATATCTTATTATAATACATTAGCACCTTCTCCTTCTACACGTTACTAGTATTTACCCTACTACACGCCTAAATTACTTTCATAGCTCTATAAGTTTCAACTAAACTCCTTTTGCATCCTCAAGGGAAGTCTAAATTAACAATATTCAACCACCAAATTCTTCATAAATATCCTATACTTTTCTAACACAATAAATATCATCAATAACTCCTTTCCTACTTCGAGAAAACAACAATTCACCTTAACTAATAACTCCTTATCTACCTTTCGCTAAGGAACCTATACCACATTCATTACCCCTAAGCTGCACACAAGGACCTATCACCTTAACACAAACTCAATAGCATGCTTAAGTTTATCTCTATATTTTCTATTAATCTTTATTCCCATTTTTATTATCACTACACTTCTATAACCATATTTCCAACTATAAGAAGGTTCTACTATGTATGAATCATCACACCCTAGGTTGCAATATCCCTCAAATTCAAACTCTATTTTATAATCTAGGTTCATACTATCTCCTAATATAAGCACTATCTGTATTGAAGAAATAATGAGGAATCTGAATGCATATCTTATTATGTCTTAATTGAACAACTCATAAGGATGAGAACATAACTTTCAACTTGAGGAACTTATAGCACGCTAGTGAGCTCCTCTCAAGCTCCTTGTATGACTTTTGAAGTTACTAATAGTAAATTTGAGAGCGTTATCTCAAGAGGAATTAGAACTTTACTAATCATGTTATCTTAAGAAAAATACATAGATGGAGAAATCTGGAGTAACACAGAAATTGGTAGAATATTTTGAGAGAACAACTTTACAGTATGATCTAAAGCATGAAGAAGGGAAACATTTCTTTAATTCCCTGTAGCCTCTCAAAGAAAAGTACAGAAATCTCCGTACTACTCCACAAGACTCTACTAGACACGAATTCACAGACACCCTAGGACACTTAAAATCTTTGCTCATATACCATATTTTTAATTACCCAACACTTTTCCCTAGTTGTCATACGGTGCTTGTGACCACAACTGATCCTAAGTTAACCCTTATACTGGCATAACTCATGAGCAATAGAATAAAATACATAAATCCTGGAGAAATAAGCGGAAGATAAGTATTTACTAAGTAGTTTCAATACAAAACTTTTTAAAAAGAATTACAACTGTGGTCATACAAAACAATACTAAAATAAAATCATATTAACTTTACAGACTGTCAACGAAGCCTCTACTAGTATTGACCATAGGTAGCCGGGACATGATCCCCAACTATCCTGAATTAAAATGGCTTAATAAAGAATATAAAATGCTACTCGAACTATGACTGACTCAAGCCCTTATATCGAAAGGACTCATCACCTGCTGACTGGAAGCTACAAACTATCTGATTATAATGTGCACGCTATAACTTGTACCTATATTATTAAACAAAGTAGCACATAGACATGTATTTGGATCATTACTTTAGGAATATACTCAGCATATGGGGGTGAATGTATAAGTAAAAATAATAACTCAATGTACTTATAAACATTCAAATACTGCATGCTAAGTGTAAATAACTCACCTTGGCTTAAACAAAACAAAGCTATAAAATCATCAACATGAGTAATAAAACATAATGATAAACTTTGTGAGCCACAACACTTAATTCTAAAAGATTTTATTTTATTCTATCAACATAAACTATGTGAGATGTCATGGAGTCTAACGTCTTATTCCTCTGTGGGGAAAATCTCACGTTGGGGAGAGCTATCATACTCTTGCCACATAGTAGACCTAAGCTAAGTGATCACTATCTGTAATTCATCAAAATAAGTGGAAATAATCTAAAACTATGTTGGCTCGTAGTTCTGGGGTATATGAACTTGAACACATATCCAACTCAGTGCTAAATACTACTCCCTTACTTATATGCTCATACTATAGGAAATCCACCTTAAAATAGAATAAGGGTTTATAATAAAACCTAATTATCCATCTATTTGATGTAAAACATAATCAAAACTTACACTAGTACATCTTTCACCTCAAAAGTCGTCCCTTGTAGAATTGAATACAAAGATGTAGTCGAATCAAAGGCTCTTAGCTCAAATTTTCTATAAGTGATTTCTAGGAACATCTATCACCTCAAAATCACTTTAAACACTAGAACAATGATCATGAAACTTATATTCATATGGGAATCATTTGTATTATAACTTTTACGCGTAGGAACGATGGTTAGAATTCAAGTGCGAAAGTATGAGGTATTAAATATTATGAACACAGGCTAACAACAAAATAGTTGTGTTAAATCTATTTAATTGTTTCTTATAGACCAAGACTGAGCTAAAATCAAAAGAAAGGGGAATTTGTGTCTATATAGTGTTTATGAGCAAGGAAATTAAGGTAGGTTATGGTTGATAGTAGTAAAGATTTTCTTGACTTTGTGCTTATATATCAGTTAGATGCTTATTATCTTTTTTCGGGCATTACTTATGGTCATTGGATGTATCAGCATAACACATGGTTTTAAGATGTATTGATATGATTTATGGATTGGGTGTCATAATACTTTATGGATCTAGTGTCTTGCCGACATTGTTATTAGATTAGATATTGATATTGGTACAAGGACTGAGCTCGTCCCATGCTGGTCATAACTCAGAGTAACTATTGATTCTTAGCATGTGTTTACATATTAAATATATGCAATCATTAATTCATTTGGTATGACTATTTTTCATGATCCAAAAGTGAAGGCCATGATGGCACCTACCTTGATCGAACCTCGGTAGTAAAGCAGAAATCCCAAAGCCATAGGAAGGACCAAAATACAAATTTTAAATTGTAAAATATGAGATTTTGTAAATGAAGTCAAGTCATATCACATAGATAATACAAAATCCAACAAAAATTATATCAAATTCCAAAACTAGGTGTCATAAGTGCAACAACAATCGAAATAAAATTCAATCATCTGAAAGTACTACATAAGTCTATCTATGAAAGTAAAAAAAGGTATGAGATGGAATAAGAGAAGGTCCATATTAGCCTTAAACTTGTGAGATAACCAGTACCTTAAATGTCTAATATCATAACAAGAATAAGCCACCACGGGTTATGCTTAAACTAAGATCTGCACCGAAATGGCATATAAGTAGAAGCGAGTATGATCCACTAGTACTCAATAGGTATCACAGGCCGACTAAGCAAAGTATAAAACAAAACATGTAAAAGATACTATAAGTATGTCACCTACGTACATATAAATTGTCAAATGCTAGCTCAGAATTTCTTCGCTAGTAGTTCTACAATATAAGATATAAAAGGAATATACACATGGATATACATATAGAAACTAAGAACATGGAAACTACCACAACGAGGAAGTACTAATGATGCAAGGCAGGGGAGTTCCATGATGATGAAATATTTTGTATACACCTTCTGATCCTCAAGCTTCCAAAATATGATCCATGAAGGGTTCACAACCCGTATAATTTCTCAATTGCAGCTCAACCTTACCAACAAATGACCTCGGCCTAGGCTTTCCATTATATCATGACCAACATTGCCGACAAATGACTTCGGACAAGTGTTTTCCAAAAGTAATTTATTTTATTTTAATAAAGTGTTTCTCAAACTTACTGACAAATGACCTCGGCCTATGCTTTCCAGAATATCATAACCATCCTTGACGACAAATGACCTAAACTAAGAATTTCTCAGAAGTGATTTATTTTTCTTCAAAATTAGTGTTTCTCAGTACTACCAATGTCTTGAGAATATGATATAAATAAATGAGGATGTAATGCTCATAACCATTAAGTATGAAGATGATAATCACTTTAATACAGGTATAAATAAGCTCAGAATCAACTCAATTGTCAATAATTCATGATTTAAGCCCTTTCTTGGCACCACTAAGATACATAGTCATGTAAGACATCAACATATAATGTAAAATACTCCACTCGGGTATTACTATCATGATTGAGATAATTAATTCCCAAATAAGGCCTATAAGATTTATTCAAAACTTGGCACGAGCATCATATTAATAATGAAGCATATAAAGTCACAAACAAGGTTAATGATTAAAATAAGGCCACCGCATGAGCAATACACAATATATGCTATTTCAAGTCAACCACAACAAGAATATAATTCATACACGGGCATACAATAATAAAATTATTACAAAATGCAATTCCTAAAGTCATTTCCAGTATCCATAACATGCTTTACTTACTTGTTAACTACCCATCCCAGTCTGAAAAAACTTTAGCTATAACCTACCTCAAAATAATGAAACTAGAGCCTAAAGTCCTTCTACACATATCTATACCTATTGAAGATACCTCAAAATCAACTAACGTAATTCAAATATAGTATTAACACATTAAAAAAAAGCAAATCATACCAGCATCAACTATATTTAAGATAGATCCAAAGCAAGTCTGCTAAATGAGTTTAAAAATAGAAAAGGTAAAACTTGAATTTTATTTTAGAAACACATCCCCTAAGGTTATTGGAGTCTACAATTGAAAACCTATGTGAAAAAAAATGTTAAAATGAGGTCCAAATTGAAGAAAAACCATTTTTTCTCCTTACCAACAAAATCCTCAAAAATCCATTTAAGAATCAAGATTAAAAGGTTCTTTCAAAGACAAAATCATTGAAAAATAATGGGAATATGAGTTTAGAGGTTACCTACACAAAAATCAATAAAAATAACCTCAAAAATAACTTTTCCTGAAGCTTTGAAGTTCAAAACTGGTGGAAAATCACAAAATGGGGTATTTATACTATTTTGTGAACATTGTCTCGTGATCACAAACCCCATCTCACGATGACTGATAAGTAATTTTCCTTCGCATTCATGGTCAAGGGTTCGTGTTTTCAACCATCCAAATTTTAGACCAACACGTTTGCGACAACCCTATAATGTTTGAGAAAAAGGAATATAATCGATATTATTCAACTACACTTTGCAATTATTGCAACTATATTCATGATCGCAATGATGGATTAATTCATTTTCCACGTTTGCAACATGGGACCTACATTCATAAATAAAGATTTCACTTGCACCACATATCAAAAAGAATATTGATTTGCATGATTAGCAAAACCTCTAAATGAACCCGTCGGATTCATTAAAACCAAAGTAAATAAAACATATATGCTAATTGGATATTTTCAATGTTTTAGACTCAATGACAACGTTGAATTCTCAATAAAGGGACATTTTCAACAAATTAACCCCCTGGTCCCCTAAAAGCTTATGTAAACAAGTTTTTAAATAGAGGTTCAAAATGTGAAATAAAGGTTCAAAACTTAAACAAACCACGATACAAACCCTAATTTGACATTTTAGATCTAATGAAACTGTCCAAATTGTTATCTGGCAGTCAGAACATCAAATGTTTTAAAAAGTTAACTATAAGACTTTTAAAGCCCCTATAAACCTCAAACTCTTCCAAAACCATATCAAAGGAATTGAGAACTGTTACAACCATCCCCATACCCCAAAACAAACATTTAGCAACTATTGGGAAGGGAAAAAAGGTCAAATCATATAAAAAAAAATTTAACAAATTAGGTCATTATAATATCCACCACCAAGAATCCAGTTTGTCTTTAAGAAACTTCTCAAACTATCCAAAGTATCTTAAATGGTTTGATGTACCTCAAGCTAAGCGTTCCTCTCTTTCAAAAAATCACAGCACCCTTCATGGGTGACACATGAAGAAGAAACCAATCTCCAATCCCAAACTTCAAAGCATAAAGTCTTTAGTTCACATTACTTTTTTTACTACTTTGGTTTACCCAAAGCCTATCATGAATCACCTAAATTCTATCCAGAAACTCATAAAGTAAGTCTGTACCATGGGATTTGGTCTTAGAAGTCTCAAACCATCCAATTGAGATCGATAATGTCTATCATAAAATGCCTTAAAAGGTTACATCTCAATAGTCGAATCATTACTATTATAGTAATAGTTCTTAGGTTAGGGTAAATGTTACTTCTATTGATCTCCAAAGTCCATAATTTATCCTTCAAAACCAAAATGATCTGCTTTAGTGGAATGTTGAAGAAAGGGTAAAGGCTGTGCTAAGGTCAACCTGAGTACCCAAATCCTCAAAAAAATTTCTCCAAAAAGCTAGAAGTGAACATGAAGACTTTATGGGATATAATAGAAAAGGTACTCCATGAAGACAAATTATCTCTCAAATATAGATACGTGCCAACCTCTCGGTAATGAAAAAAATTTGAATAGGGATGAAATAAAATGATTTGGTCAATTGATACATGATAACTCAAATATTTTTAGAACCATGAGAAGTACAAGGCAACCCACTCATGAAATCTATAGTGATTATCTCCCACTATTACTTAGTAATGGGTAATCTCAAAAGCAAACCATCGGGCCTCAAGTGCTCGACCATTACCTGTTGATAATAGAAACACTGAGATACAAAGTCCACTATATCCTTTTTATACCACTCCACTATTAAAGCTACTTTTAACCATGATACAACTTTGTTACCCCTGGATAAATAAAATATCAGGAACAATACGACTTCTCTAAAATCAATATCACCTATCCACAAAATTTGTCACACAAACTCAAACACTAATCCTTAAAACACCATCTGGAACCCGAGATTACATCTTGGATTTCACCTGAATACCTTATCTCAAATCACCTATGACTATCTTCATCAAATAAGTGAGCTCAAATTTGCTCCATCAAGGAAAATATTGGAACAACAAAGAATAAAACACATTTGGATGTCAAAATATAAAGGCTAACTATCTTTTTAGATATAGGCTAAACCTCCAACATTATTGGACACTTCTGGGTCAAAATATGAGCCAAACTCTTCATAATAGTCGTGTTCTGGGCTAACACACCCGTAACCACATTAGCTTTACCCGAATAATATAAAATAGTGAGATCATAATTCTTAAGCAAATCAAACCAATATTGTTGTCTCATATTAAGATCTTTCTAGTCAAAGAAATATTGACTACTATGATGCTCTGAGAAAATCTCATAACAAACTCCATACAAGTAATGCTTCCATAACTTCAACAAAAACACAAATGTGGCCAACTCCAAATCATGGGTAGGGTAAGTCCTCTTATAAGGCTTCCACAGATGAGAAGTATAAGTAATTACTTTACTTTCCTACATCAAAATTACACCCAAACCTACACCTAAAGCATCAGAAAACATAGTAAAGCCTATGCCCTTCTTAGGCAAAGTTAATATGTAAGCTTAAGTTAACAACTATTTGAGCTCTTGATAGGTCACCTTACAATTATTCAACCACTGAAAGGTAACCTTATCCTAAGTCAACTTGGTTCTAAAAAGCTATAATAGATGAGAAACCCTTTAAAAAATACCAATAATAACCTACCAAATCAATGAATCTATGAATCTGGATAGGACAAAAAAGTCTAAAATAATAAAAATTCACTATTATCTTGGCTATATCAATCATAATACAATCCTAAGCCAGTACATAGCCCAAGAAAGAGATATAATCAAAATAAAAATCATGCTTGGAAAGCTTGACATACTACTTCTGATCATGCAATCTGTGAAGTATAGTTATCAAATGTCTTACTGCTCAACCTTATTCTTAGAATAAACCAAGATATAATCTCTAAATACAATCATAAAAGAGTCAACATATTATCAAAATACTTAGTTGACCAGCTGCATGAATGTTGTTGGGGCATTGGTTAAGCCAAACGACATAACCAGAAACTCATAACGACTGTATTGAGTTTGAAAAGTCATCTTTAAAACATCCAAAGCTCTAGTCTTCAATTGGTGAAACTTTAAACTCAAATAAATCTTAACAAAAATACTCATCTTTATAGAACCATACTTTTTCCTTAAAAATAAGACATGATCACCCCAAGGAGATATACTAGGTATAATACCACCCTTATCAATAAATCCTATAATTGCTCCTTCAATTATTTCTACTCAATTAGGTCTATCCTATAAGGAGGAATGAAGATGGGGTTGACGCCCAACTCTACATCAATAGAAAAATAACTATCATGATCTAGAAGAATTCTAGGTAAATTCATAGGAACACATCCATAAACGCATCTAAAACTCAAATAGTATCCAAAGAAGGTGGTGAAGAAACACTAGTATCCAAATATAAGATAACTAGAATAAGCACCCTCTTTCTACCAATCAATGAGTATGTGGAAACAATATAAGTTCCTTTGGATATAAATTAAGTGAACACTTCTAAGCTATCTTTGGCATACCCATCATAGCTAAGGTCATGATCTTGGAAAAATAATCTAATATATCATGATAGAGAGCTAACCAATTATAAGACCCCATAAAATTCTAAGCTTAATTCAGTCCTTTAAAGCTAGTTAAAGGGTCCCAGACTTAGAAAATTTTGGTCCCAAACTCAGAAAAGTTTAGCTAAGTATTAATAGTTAGATTTATCTTAGCCTTCATGGTTGGAGATCTTATTTTGCGACCCTTAAGATCATTTACTGTTGATCTTTAAGTTGCTTCATAATCAGAAATGTCAATAGGTTGTTCTCAGATGAGATTTGGATTTTTTGGACCTCATTTGAAGCAAGTTTAGGAGTCCAAACCGCATCACCTATTGCATCGATGAATATTCTTGCCTATCTCCTAGTGCCATTTCCAGTGAATCGATGCGGACACAATGCAACATGCCGTCCATCGCTTTAATTCCATCAACGCGGTATGTCGGTCTGCTCATCACTAGGCTTGTTTTTAGTCATTAAAAATCCAGGTCCTCAGGGGTATTTGGGTTATTTTCCCATGTCTATCAGCCCTCCAAAACATGATATTTAGCGACTTTAGAGGCAAAATCCATTTACTATTCTCAAAATTGCTCAAGAACAAAACCCTAGGGCTTTTAATTCAAGGTTCAAGATTAAAGAACTCACTAACAACCTTCATTAATTCAAGTACTCAGGTATGTGAAATGTTTATCCAAGGGATATTTTCATCCTTGGAGTCCAAGATTTTTTTTTAAACTTTAAGTAGATTGATTTCATGATTTCCATCTTTGGATTTAAGTGTATTCATGATTATAATGTTAATTGGATTTCTAATCCATGGTTTATTACAAATTTCATGTGGAATTGATTATCATGTGTGTAGTATCATGCGAATTTATGTTGAAACAATTGAATTTGTGAATTTAGGAATTGATATTATGATGCCTACATGTTGTTTAGTATCATATGCATATTGGTGCTCCCCAAGTGTTAGTTAAAGAGCACATGTCAACTAAATAGGGAAAAATCATGACATTGTAGTATATGTGTAAACTTATGCTATACAAGTGTCTGATAAAATGTTTCTATAGATGAGTTATGAATAAATGCACAGTTTTATTCTTTTCAAGTTTACTCTATGCTTTAGTTTTCATGCTAACGAGTCTTGGGAGGTATAAAAAGCCCACAAATTTAGTTGTTTACCTAGAGCTACAGTAGTTATAGAAACAGTGTCAATAGTGTTATGAATTAGTACTCAATAATTAGCCAGTCTCAGTTCAGTATTCAGTTCAGAACTCAGTGAACTAAGTCAGTTAACCAGATTCAGTAGTACTCTGTTAGTTAACAGAACCCAGTGAACACAGTTTATTTCAATTAGGCAGTACAACTAGTAACAGTTCAGTCAAGCCTAGTATGCTCTAGAAATCATTTCAATGTCTAATCAGTTGGGAGTAGGATTGAACTGCGAGCGAACCCAGGGATGGGAGCATTCCTACCAGCATAAGGTTTGACCCTTAGTAGCAATCCCTATATTATAGAACTACATAGCTAGCAAAGGTTGAGATATATTTCTGCCAAACTAGGATTGATATATCTTATATAAGTTTTCCTTCTAGTGAGGGTTTACGAAAGAGCTTCCTATCAGAGAGAGTTATCTCAAAGCTTGCCTTTACCTTGGCATAGTACTGACATACTTCTAACTGGGGTTATAGGTTTAAATCCAATCTACTCAGAGAGGGGCATGTCAGTTATATAATTACCTCCCATAGTTTCAGTGTCAGTTTCAGTCTCATTATAGAACTCAGTTCAGTTTTACAAAATTAGGCTTGTAAAAAACAATCATCCAATTATCAATTAGGACTGTCATAAATAGTCCCTTAGTTATCAGTATTACTATATGAATAAACTCAAATATCAGTTAATCAGTATTCAAAACTTAGTAAAAAGTTTTAACATGATCTCAATTACAGTTTATGTATTCATTCATGTTCTCTTATTCAGTTATATTCATGTTACTCAATCAGCTATTATTCATGCACATGAACCCATGTATATCAGCCTAACTCACTTAGCATACTAGTACGTTCAAAGTAATGAATCATACCTTTCTTTTGTACTATGATGTCTTATATCATAGGTTCAAATGCACAAGCTCCTGTCTTTACTTAGTCGCCCAGCCTATCAGCCGTAGACTTAGTGGTGAGTCATCATAGTTTGAGAACAAAGTATTATTTCAATATTTTAGTGGAGGTTTTATTAGTCATAGATAATTGGGGGCTTATTCCATCAACTCCATAATTCAGATAGTTGGAGGCTTTCAGACTAGAGTATTTCAGACATGTGTTTTAGTATTCAATTATTAGTATTTAATATTGGTTTTTCGTTATGAACCTTATGGTATTTAAAGTCTTATTTTCGCATTTATTTTAGATAGGTTGCTATTATAGTATTATTATTATACAGTGCTTACAGTTGGTACCAGTCACGGGTTAGCTAGTGGTCCTTCGAGGTTGCTAGCACCATGTAGCATTCGGGGTATAGACTCGGGGCATTAAAAACTTGGTATTAGAGACTAAGTTTCAAAAACGTCCTAGGAACTCTAAAAGCCACATCTAGTGGAGTCTTGTGCATGGGTGTGTAGCGCACCACACTTATGGATAGGAGGCTACAAGATATTTTAAGAAAAGTTTCCCTTTATTCAATATTCATGTCATTCAAGTAAGCATAAGCTCAAATTAAACTCTCAGTCTAATCCTTTTCTCCCTTTGTTTACAGAACATGCCTCTAAAGAAGAATGGAAGAAGAACAGGAAATCAGCTAGTACCTAAGCAAGTCCAGCCAGATCCTCTAGATGAGCATGTCTCCCACTCAAAATTCAGAGCAGCTTTCACCACCCAAGATCATTTTATGGCATCCCATAATGAATGCCCAGTTGTCGTTCCGGCCAACCTAGTGGACAATACTACTGCAGTCAGGATTTAGGACTTCACCTAAATGAACCCACCCTGTTTTATCGGGTCTAATTCAGATGAGGACCCACAGGAATTTCTTGATCAGGTGTAGAAAGTTACAAATATTATGGGGGTAACTGCTAGTGAGTGTGCTGACTTGGTCGTATATCAGTTCTATGATATTACTCACTCATGGTTCAAATAGTTAAAGTAGAAAGGGCCATAAATGCAAGGTCCGTAGAATAGGAGGAGTTTCCTATTGATTTTCGGGATAGGTTCTACCTGCTAGAGTTGAGATAATCAAAGGTTTTAGAGTTTATTAATGTGAAGCAGGGCAATATGACAGTACAAGAGTATTCTCTCAACTTTACTCAATTAGCCAGATATGCTCCTCGTGTGGTAGAAGATAGTAGATCTAAGATAAGTAAGTTTGTTTTGGGTATGTCTAATAGTATGGTCAAGAAATGTAGGACAACAATATTGATTAGAGAGAGGGACATATCCAAGTTTATGGTCCATACTCAACAAATAGAGGAGGATAAGACTAAAAAGAAGGAGAGAGAGAATAATAGAGCTAGAACAGGTAGCTTCAAATTCACTCAACCTAAGTTAGAGGAAGTGAATCATTCTCAGTTATGCTTAAAATCTTTAGTTCCATCTCTATCCTCAGCCATTGCTCTAGTGCCAAAATTCAGAGATGGCAATAGAGATAAGGCATCAGGCCCTAAACCCTAAGTTAGTGTTAGCAGTGCCTAAACAAATTCTCTCTGCCAAAAATATGACAAAAAACTTTAGGGTATCTGTAGAGTTGGAAGCAATATATGTTTTGAATGTGGCAAGCTAGGCCATAGGGTCAGACAGTATCCTCAGGTGGGTTTGCAGAGTTAGCATAATCGTCCACCAGCTTAGTCTGGTCGCTTGAATAAGCTGGCTGCCTCTTCCAGTGCCACCAGTGGGCGACGTCCAAATAGACTCTATGCACTTCAGTCCTGATAAGATCAGGAGAGTTCTGCTAATGTGGTTACTGGTACATTATAAGTTTATCATTTGCATTTTTATGATTTTCTAGATTTGGGAGACTCTTTACCCTTTGTAAATCCTTATATAATTGTTGACTTTAGAGTAAGTCCTAAAATTCTAGAAGAGCTTTTCTCAGTCTCCACCCCAATGGCTAAATCTATCATAGCCCGATGAGTTTACAAGAACTGTCCGGTTATGGTGTCTCAGAAAGTTACTTTAGTAGACTTAGTAGAATTAGAGATGACAGATTTTGATTTCATTCTCGGCATGGATTGGCTTCATTCATGCTATTCTTCAGCTCACTATAGAAATAAAATTGTCCAATTTTAGTTTCTGAATGAACCTGTCCTAGAATTAAGGAGTAGTACCTCAGCACTCGAAGGTTAGCTTGTTTCTTACCTAAGGGAAATAAAAATGATATCTAAGAGTTGTTTCTATCATCTCATTTGAGTTAAGGATTATAGTTTTGATACTTTCAATCTTGAGTAAGTTCCAGTAGCATATGGATTCCTAGATGTGTTTCCCAAAGATCTTTCCAGAGTTCTCTCAAGTGAGAAATTGACTTTAGAATAGACCTTCTACTAGATACTCAGCCCATATCTATTCCACCATATAGAATGGCTCTAAAAGAACTCACAAAATTAAAAGAACAGTTGAAGGATCTCCTAGATAAAGGATTCATCAGACCCAGTGTATCCCCTTGGGGTGCACCGGTTCTATTCATGCATAAGATAGACGATTCTCTTAGAATGTGTGTAGACTACCATCAATTAAATAAAGTCATGGTCAAGAAAAAGTATCCACTTCCCAGAATCAATGACTTGTTTGACCAACTTTGGGGTGCCAGTTACTTTTCTAAAATAAACCTTATATAAGGCTATCATCAGCTTAGAATCAGAGAATGTGATATTCCAAAAATAGCTTTTAGAACTTGGTATGGTCACTTTGAATTCCAAGTCATGTCATTTGGTCTCACTAATGCCCTAGTAGCTTTCATGGACTTGATGAACCATGTGTTCAAGCAATACTTGGACATGTTCATCATACTCTTTATTGATGTCATTCTTGTCTACTTTCATAGTAAACATGATTATGCAGACTACCTCAGAATAGTGTTACAGACTCTCAAAAACTATCAGTTGTTTGCCAAATTTAGTAAGTGCAAATTTTTTCTAATGTCAGTATCTTTTCTTCGCCATATAGTTTTTGGTGATGTCATTAGAATAAATCGACAAAAGACCGAAGTACTGAGAAACTAGCCCAAACCCATCTCTTCATCAGATATCAAGATTTTCTTGAGTTGACTGACTATTACCAATGGTTTGTTGAAGGATTTTTGTCTATTGCATCCCCTATATCTAGATTGACTCAAAAGAAAGTCAAGTTCCAGTGGTCAGATTCTTATAAGAAGGGTTTTTAGGAGTTGAAGACTCGACTCACTACAACTCCAGTTTTGACTCTACCAGATGGTTCAAATAGGTTTATGGTCTATTGTGATGCCTCCAGAGTTAGTTTGGGATGTGTTTTGGTACATAGAGGTAAGGTCATAGCCTATGCCTCTAGATAACTTAAGCTTTATAAGAAGAACTACCCTACTCATGATCTTGAGTTAGTATTGGTAGTGTTTGCCTTAAATATATGGAGGTAGTATTTGTATGGGGTACATGTTGATGTGTTCATAAACCATAAGAGCCTCCAGTATGTGTTCTCTCAGAAAGACCTAAAACTTCGTTAGAGAAGGTGGTTGGAGTTGTTGAAAGACTATGACATAAGTGTCCTGTATCATCTGGGCAAGGCCAATGTAGTGACTGATGCTCTTAGTAGGATGTCTATAGGTAGTGTTGCTCATATGGAAGATGATAAGAAGAAGTTAGTTCAGGAAGTTCATCGACATTCCTGACTAGGTGTTTGCTTAGTTGATTTAGCAGAAGGTAGTGTATGAGTGTAGAGTAGTTCAGAATCATCATTGGTTTTTAATATGAAGTAAAAGCAGGATAGAGATCCCAGTCTAGTTAAGTTGACAAAGTCAGTCAGAGATCAGAAAATAGAGGTTTTCTCCCAAGGGGGAGATGGTGTATTGCATTACCAGGATCAACTATATGTGCCAGGTATAGATGACTTGAGGAAGCGGATTCTTACAAAAGCACATGGTACACGCTACTCTATTCATCCAGGGGCCATGAAGATGTACCACGAGTTGCAGGAAGTCTATTGGTGCAGTGGTATGAAAAGAGGTATTGCAGAGTTTGTAGCTAAATGCTCAACATGTCAGCAAGTTAATATTGAACATCAGAAGCCTAGTTTGTCTATTCAGGAGTTTAGCATTCCCACGTGGAAATGGGAAGAAGTGAACATGGATTTTATGATGGGTTTGCCTCGTACTCATTGTCATCTTGATTCAGTTTGGGTCATTGTAGATAGGGTGACCAAATTAGGATATTTCTTAGTAGTTCATACCTTTTATTCAGCCGAGGATTATGCCAAGCTCTATGTTAAAGAGTTGGTCAGACTGCACGGAGTTTTTTTGTCCATCATCTCAGATAGAGCTATGCAGTTCACCTCTTATTTCTGGAAAGCCTTCCAAAAAGGTCTTGGTATCCAAGTTAACCTCCATACAGCTTTCCACTTTTAGACAAATGGTCAAGCGAAAAGGACCATTCAGACCTTGGAAGATATGCTAAGGGCGTGTGCCATTGACTTTAAGAGTAGTTAGGATGACCATTTGACGTTGATTAAGTTTATGTATAATAACACCTATCATTCCAGCATTCAGATGGCTACGTTTGAGGCTCTCTATAGAAGGAAATATAGATCTCCCATTGGTTGGTTTGAAGTTTGTGAGGCCGCGGTGGTAGGTCCTGTCTTGGTATTTGATACCTTAGAAAAAGTTCAGTTAATTAAGGAAAGGATTAAGACAACTCAGAGCTGAGAGAAATTGTATGCTGACGTGTGAAGAAATGATCTTGAGTTTGAGATTGGTGACTATGTGTATTTAAAAATCTCTGCTATGAAATGAGTGAACAGATTTGGCAAGAAGGGGAAGCTCAGTCCCCAATATGTCGGTCCTTACCGAATTTTCAGCCATTTCGGAAAGGTAGCTTATGAACTTGGGTTTCTTTAAGATTTAGCTTCAGTACACCTAGTGTTTCATGTCTCCTTGCAAAAGAAATGCATAGGTGATCTAGTAGTTGTAGTCCCTGTAGAGGGTATAGATGTTCAGAACAGCCTTTCTTATGAGGAAATTCAAGTCGAAATCCTTAATTATAAGATTTATAGATTAAGGAACAAAGAATTCCCTACTAATCAAAATTCTTTGGTGGAATCAGTCCGTTGAGGGAGCTACTCAGGAAGCAGAAGATGATATGCAGACCAAGTATCCTCACCGCTTCTCTGTAAACTCAGACTCAGCTCAAGGTAACAGTTTTTCTTAAATTTAGTCAGTTTCATGATCAAATGTAGTTACCAAGTGGGTATCAAGTAACGTTTCATATTCAGTCATGCATTTATGAATAATTTCAGTCATAAACTTATGCATTAGATATACATGTTCAGTAGACAAACTCATCTTATTAGTAATATCAGTTATGAAATCATGCATCAGTTATGCATAATAATTAAGTATATTAGTAGTCTAAGCCATGAAATGAAGCTTCAGTTGTGCATGTCCAGTATGTACTTTCATTCTATCAGTTCCCCCATCTTAGTTGGTCTCGTTCAAGGATAAATATTCCCAAGGGGGAGATATTGTAAGACCCCATAAAATCCTAAGCTTAATTCAGTCCTTTAAAGTTTGTTAAGGGGCCTCATACTTAGAAAATTTTAGTTAAGTATTCATACTTAGAATTATTTTTTCCTTCATGGTTGGCGATCTTATTTGGTGACCCTTAAGATCGTTAAATGTCGATCTTTAAGTTGCATTATGATCAGGAATATCGGTAGGTATTCTCGAACAAGATTCAGATTTTTTGGACAACGTTTGAAGCACGTTTGGGAGTCCAAACCAGTGTATCAATGCGATCTCGACATGCCGCATCACCAATTGCATTGATGAATATTTTCCCCAGCTCCTAGCATAATTTCTAGTGAACCAATGCAAACTCGACATGGCACGTCATCCATCGCGTCTATGGGATCCATGCAGTGCATTGATCTACGCATCACTAGGCTAGTTTTAAGTCATTAAATAACCACGTCCTCAGGGGTATTTTGTAATTTTCTCACGTCTATCAGCCCCCCAAAAAAAGATATTTAGCCATTTTAGAGGCAAAATTCATTCATTATTCTCAAAATTACTCAAAAACAAAACCCTAGGGCTTCTAATTCAAAGTTCAAGATTCAAGAACTCACCATCAACCATCATTAATTCAAGTACTCGGGTTTGTGAAGTGTTCTTCCAAAGGTTTCTTTCACCCTTGGCATCCAAGAAACTTTTTTTAAACATCAAGTAGATTGATTGCATGATTTCCATGATTTGATTTAAGTGTATTCATGATTATATTGTTATTTAGGTTTATAATCCATGGTTTATTACAAGTTTCATGTTGAATTTACTATCTTGTGCGTAGTATCATATGAATTTATGTTGAAGCAATTGAATTTGGGAATTTGGGAATTGATGTTATGATGCCTACATTGTGTTTAGTATCATAAGCATATTGGTTCTCCCCAAGTGTTTTTTAAAGTGATCACGTGAACTAAATGGGGAAAAATTATGACATGCTAGTATATGTGTAAACTTATGCCTTACAAGTATTTGATAAAATGTCTCTATTGATAAGTTTTTAACAAGTGCACAGTGTTATGCTTTTCAAGCTTACTCTATGCTTTACTTTTCATGCTATCGAGTCTGGGGATATTCCATACCCAAAAATTTAGCTATTTACCTAGAGCTACTGTAGTTACAAAAACAGTCTGAGTAGTGTTACGAACAATAGTACTCAGTGATCAGTAATAGTCTCAGTTCAGTATTTAGTTAAGAGCTCAGTAAACTCAGTCAGTTAACTAGATTCAATAGTACTCCATCAGTTAGCAAAACCCAGTGAACTCAGTTTAGTTCAGTTAGACAGTATGATCAGTAATAGTTTAGTCAAGCCTAGTATGGACTAGAAATCAATTCAGTGTCTATTCAGTTATAAATAGGATTCACCACAGAGCGAACCCAGGGATAGCGGCATTTCTGCTAGCATAGGGTTTTTCCCTTCGTAGCAATCCCTGAAGTATAGAACTATGTAGCCAGTGTAGGTTGATATATCTTTCTGCCAGACTAGGGTTGATACATCTCATATGAGTTTTTCTGCTAGTGAGGGTTGACAAAAGAGTTTCCTATTGAAGAGGGTTAACTCACAACTTATATTTACCCGTGGCACGGTACTGAAACCCTTCCAACTGGGGTTATAGGTTAGACCCCAATCTATTGAAAGAGCGGAATGTCGGTTAGATGATTACCTCCTACAGGTTCAGTGTCAGTTTCAGTCTCAGTATAGAACTCAGTTAAGTTCTACAAAATTATGACTGTCAAAAATAGTCACCTAATTATCAATCATGACTGTCAGAAATAGTCCCTCAGTTATTAATATTACAGTATCAGTTATTCAGTATTAAGAACTCAATAACTAGTTTTAACCTGATCCCAGTTATAGTTTATGTATTCATGCATGTTCTCTCATTCAGTTATGTTCACGTTACTCAGTCAATTATTGTTCATGCACATGAACCCATGCATATCAGCCTACCTTACTTAGCATACCAGTACATTCAAAGTACTGATGAATACCTTTCTTTTGCACTATGATATCTTATATCATAGGTTCAGACGCATGGGCTCCTGATCGGACTTAGCAGCCCAGCCTATCGGCAGTAGACTTAGTGGTGAGTCCTCATATTTTGAGGACAGAGTATTATTTCAGTCTTTTAATGTAGCTTTCAGTAGTCGGAGTTAGTTTGGGGATTGTCCCATCAACTCCATAATTCAGATAGTTAGAGGCTTTTAGAATAGAGTATTTCAGACATGTGTTTTTGTATTGGTTTTCAGTTATGAACCTTATGGTGTTTACAACCTCACTTCCATATTTATTTCCGATAGGTTGCTATTACAGTATTATTATTATATGCTCAAAGCAGGTACTAGTCATGGGTTAGCTGGTGGTCCTTTGGGGTATCTAGCACCGTGTAGCATTCGGGGTACAGACTCGGGGCGTTACACCAATCTATACCCAATATCTTATAAAAGTCAACTATATGTAAGATAAATAATTTTACCTAATTCTCATGCCTCACAAAGGTAACTACACAAGATCAGTAGATCTAGTCCACCACTAAAGAATTACCTATATAGATAGAAACATAGAGAGGCCTAGCAAAGGACTTATATACATCATTACAACCAAAATCTATAGACACATAGGAGAATATAGATCCAGGGTCAAATAACACTAAATTAGAACTGTAGCAAATCAAGATAATACCTCTCAAGATTTATGGATCAAACCTCTCTAGGAAGGCCTTGGAAAATAGAGTCCATGTCATAGTAGGTAAACCTAATGGCCAACAACTAGAAAGAAATCTCCACAAATCCCTAGCCACATTTGTCAACTAATAGGTAGTATAATCCATTCTATGAGACTAAAGAAATCCAATGTTATGTGTATTATCCTAGCTATTTATCAAAAACTCATAGGAATATTCGCCAATTGCTCCACTAAGCCTGGAAGGAGCCAAGAAAATAAGTCTCTCAAACCTCTTTTAATCAATAAAAGACATCACAGAACCCAAAACAACTAGGGGAATAAAAATTCTAATTGGCAATGAATCCATACATGGGGGTATCATAGATATCAATTATACCTTAGAAGAAAGAATACCATAAGTAAATATTGGTATAAACAATGGAATTCTTCTTAAAGTTTGTGATATACCAGATACACTCAATAGAATACCCTCTAAATTGATCAAGTTATAAATCAGAAGATCTTAAATTACTAGAGTGTCAATTAAAGTTGGTTGGACCTTATCAAGGCCCACACCTCTTGTCACGACTCGAGACTACCCCTAGTCATAAGATGATGCTTAAAACCACAAATGATCCCAAGTTAACGCATGGTCCTGTATAATGCTTGAATAACTAATAAAAACATATATAAAAGTTAAAGTATTTGAGATAAAGCATAATCATGAGACAAGTTATTTTGATGTATTTACTACTGGAAAGTTTATTTACAAAATATATATTCTAGAAAGAAAGAAACTGATTACGACAACTCTAACTGACTATTTATGGAACCTCTACTAATACTAACTATAGATAGTCGAGACATGACATCTACTATCCCTAATCAATATATACACATAAGAAAAATAAAATATTGGAACTACAACTGGCTTATATCCTCGAAATAAGAGAACTCATTACCTACTGGAGGAATGTTATGATCTTCTTGACTATGATCCTGATAGTAAGCACATAAATCTACTTCATATAAAACTGTAGGCAGAAGAGGTATATGACCCGTACTTTAGAATTTACTGAGTATGTGAGATATTCACTAGTCATGAGAACACTTAAAACATATTTTAAAACTAAGGACATAGGCTATTTTCTGAAATATACATTTAAAACTTATTTGTATACAAAAGCTATGAGGAGTAGTGAGATCTTAAATCATGAATTAAAATATTTTTCTAAATGGGAAAGAGGTAGAAACACAACTATTATATTTAATCTCAAGTTAATGTTGAATATGTTGTAAAGTTGTATTAAATGTTAAGTAAAAACAAGTAGATAAACTTTAGTGCAAACTGAATGCATGAAGCTGAACTATAGTAAAATAAACCAATATAAAATACATATATCTTGATATGTAGTTATAGTTTGAAAAGTCGTAGTATAAAATCAAGTAAAAATAAACTAAGGGTCATGTATAAATACTGAGTCTAAAACTATGGGATATGAACTGATGGAATAACAAAGTAAAGAAATATGTAACTAATACATACTATACCAAATAAATTGACTAGAACGTCATGCAATAACTTCTTTTGAACTGTAGGAGCAATAATTAACTGGCATATAACTATGTGAGATAAACATGAAGATCTATATATAAAGTTCATCAAAAAAGGCCTAATATACCTTGCCAGGGTATAAAGGATGATCTGATGTGATACCACTAAACTGATATCTATAAGGACTAAGATGTCAAAGCTGGTATGACGGGTGACTCATTAGAACCTATGGTGACACCGTATTTCTGGGACTTAGGGAATTCTACTAAAGGTCTCAACATAACAAATGGGTTAACATCTCTGCATCAGCTAAATTCTAAGTAGTATTCCCAACTGAGTATAAACTGATATGTTGAATAGCTTAATAATACTGAAGTCATAAGATTGAAAGATAATTTCTTTGTCTAAAAGCATTCTAAATCATAAAAACTGAAGGACAAAGTGCTTGACTAACACTGAATTGAATGCTAGGTCATTTGGTGTTCATAACCCGCTATCTCTAAATAATGCGCCTAACAATGACAATATAATACTCAAAAGGAAAAAAGTGAAATTTCATATCACAAGTCCAAAATCATGAATTTACCAACATACTGAGGGCATATAATTCTTAGTATGTGAAAATACTAAATTTCATAGAAAAACATAGTATCTCAACTAATATAGACCGACATCAGCAAAATCATGATAAATAGTGCTAAGTAGTTTTGAAAATTGATATATCATACATAGCTTGATCAGATGCTTTAAATCTGAAGTATTATTATTTAATAAGGCATGAACATGAGAATATTGTGAATTCTATAATATAGTCACAAGAAATCATAAATAATTTTGAAAATATGATCAAGAATGTGAAGTATATCAAGGAGAAATAAATTTAAGCTTGGAATTCTATTTGGATAAAACCCCTAGTTCATGGGAATCATAGAAATTATTGGGCTAAACACCATAGTTCATGGGAATCATGGAAATTATAACTTAAATTCATATTTTAAAACTAGATTTTTTCCATATGGGTGAAAGGAATCCATTATTGAATAATCACATACCTAGAGTGATGAAATCTTGGACTAAAGCCTTGGCAATATGGCTTTGAGAAAAACCTTATCCTTAGGCCTTCTTGAGAGTTGAATCTCTTGATTGTTTGGATTATAATAAATTTGGTGAAAATAATGAAGGCTTTGTGTGAAACATCTTTGGTTTTGACCCTTAGAAAATTTCCTGAAAATCTGTTCTTCGGACCCAATATGACTAATGGGTATGAGTCATATGCTGAGGTATAATTGGTTGGTCCTATTGTATGCTGATTAGTGTTAGTTGATGGGATGATTTTGGTCACTGGAATGGGTACACATTAGAGGTGTGAGTCTTAAAGGTTTAGTATAAGTCATCTTAGGGACTCATATGGTGGGCAGTGTTTGATCCTCTTGGTATTTTATCCTGCCAGGCATACGGTTTATAGGTACAGATCGTATGTTGTGGTTACAACTTGGATGGATAAGCCGTATACTTTATAGTGTTTGATACAAGGGTTGAGTCTTTGATACGAGTTGTGGATACCGATCGTATAGGAGGGTACGACTCGTATGGTTCAGTCGTATCCCTATGACGTATTTTAAGGGATTTAAGTGAGGGTATTCTGGACATTTTCCTATTTACCCTAATTATGACCCACAACTTTTAATACACTTAGGGGGTTATTTACCCTAATATTCTATTCATTAACAAATAGATACTATTCCAAAACACTCTATAATTGTCTCAAGAGCTTTTAGGGCAAGAAGGCTAGGGTTTCATGTACGAATTATTTTGGGGATTATCTTGCTGAATTATTTCCATCAATTCTTTTGTATAAGGAATTATTCCATTCCCTCATTGTAATTTAAAATAAAGGTATGGTTTATATGATAGATTTCATGGTTTTACTATTTCATGATTATGGTTTTTAACTATTATTTGGGGGTTATTATATTGAATGCTTGGTTATGGTTTCCTATGGTTTTAATTATGATTTTATATGAATTATTGGTGAATTTGGATAATTATGTTTAATGGTAATGGTTTAATGGTCTTTGGAATTAGTTTTGGTTATATTATGCCCCTAAAGTGTTTGATAAAATGCTTAAGATATATTATTGCATTAACTTCTTTTAATGGAACTGTTGCATGTTTTAAACTGGATAAAGAATTTATAGATGGTTTAAATGGTTTTAAAAGGATAAAGGATAAATGGTTATACTTTTGGAGAATATGGATGTCTCCCAAGTTGATTCAATATGGTATATGAAAGGGCACCTAAGGCCCCCATAACCTAAATAGTTTGGCTATGGATATTACTTCCAAGCAAGGGGTGGTATGATGGTATCATCAATATTGGACTTGGTAAATAAATTTTAAATGGATTATTTGTACATGTTTTTAATTGGGCATTAATTGAGGGGTGTGTAGCTGAGTCGTGGAAGGTGGCTGTCTTGGGGGGACTAAAATGGAAAAATCATATTTATCGATATGAGGGGTCTTGATGACCATGTGCGTGTGCCACATTTTATATTAGGGGATTTACTAGTCGTCCCATGGGATATTCCCTGGTCGTGTGGCTACACCCACTAGGGCTCTTTCAATAGGGGGAGCTGAACCCATATGTCCCGTGTGTGGTTAGGCTAGGAAAGCTACACAAACCAGGTAAAGGTTTTAAGTGCATTCTATGCCCGGTCCCCTTTCCCGGAACTTACATATGGATGGTTGTATGTATTATGTATGGTTTTACTTGGTTTTATGACTGGCATTATTTTATCCTTATCCTGATAATCATGTTAGTAGTCACTCGCTAACCCCGCCTATTGGTAGCTGTATACCCATACTATGTAGGAACCGACTATTCTACTCCTTTTATTTATCATGCAGATTCAGTATCAGCATTTGGACTGAAGTGGTGATCTTCCATCCATTTTGAAAGGCACCATTTCATGATATGGATTTCTTTAGACACTTTTCTCTCATTTTGTACATTGGTTTTGGCCATGGTTGGGGGCATGTCCCAATCAAGTTTGTTTATTATTTTTGATAAAGGCTTTGTGATACTCCTGGGGGTTAGTATTGGCGGGATTGGTATTGGTGTCTGCCTTGACATTGGAATAAGTTGGGAGGCTAGCATCATCGAACATAATTTCTCACTATTCCATCATATCACATTTTGGGATTGATTTTCATATTATGTTCTGGTATTCCCTTTGGTTTATAGTCTATGGTTTGGTTTTGTATGGTTGGGCAGTTTGTGTCGTACGGTTTGACTTGGTTGGATCATTCATAGTTGTGACCCTATCCCAAAGTCTTAATTCGAACAATAGATCTATCTTATTATATGTTCAAAATACAGTCCATCAAAGATGGATATAGGTGGTTGGGTTGGGTAACAAGAGGAGGTCCCTAGTCCTGGTTGGACTTGGGACGCCCATTACGACAAGGCCCAGGGTCGGGTCATGTTATTACAGTGATTAAATAGATTTATACCTCTTTTGACAGGTGAAACAGTGTATTTTTGAGGTTGAAAGAGTGGGACAAGACAAAACAACCATCTAGAAACAATCTAAAATGCTCCTGGAAGTCGTCCCGATGGCTAACATAATGACTTGTAGGGGATGGCTACTAGTCATAGCCTGATCAACAACCAAGAGACTCAAATTTTGGTCCCCAATACTGTTTGTACGAGTCACCTAGGGACTTGTAGTGTCTCACAATGACCCATAGGGTCTCACGACGACTCATAGTGTATGAGTTGCCATCACTAGTAGCTTTGACAATGCTTCAATAAATTGGCCATAAGTTCTTACTCCGATATTAAATTAAGGCAAAACTAAATGCATTGAAAATACAATTAAATTATATATACATATATATATACATATATATATATATATATATATTGGTTGGTATTGAGATACAAAAATATTAGTAATATAGAATTTATTCTCTTTTGAAGATGACTATAAAAAGATTCTTCTCAAGAATTCAATCAGTAAGGGATATCTGGACTTGTCTATAAGGTAGGTGTTATTTGTGGACTTAATATATCTATAGATCACTTATCATAATATAAAAACACAAAATTTTATTCTATATGCACTTGAATCATGGTTCTAGTTATAACTTGGATTTTTGGGGTGTTACAATATCTCCCTCTTGGGATCATTCGTCCTCGAATGGAGACTGACTTGGCTGAAAGGATAAGGAAAGAGTTATAATCCCAAACATAGAATTCTAAGAGTTGAATATGGACATGATGGCCCAATTTACAACTAAAACTTTGACTAGTTTGAAAATTAGGGAACTCACTTATACTATCTGGTGAATTTTAAAGTTGGATAACTAACATGATACAAATTTCTGAATCTAGGTATTTGTTATTGTTGGTACTGATTTAGACATGTAGTAAGGATACAATTGAGTTTGCACGTAGAATGAATGGAAATAAATAACCCCATGGAATACGAATATACATGAAACTCAGGATAGTAAGACTAGATGAAAATATGGGAAACCACAATAGTATGTTTGTATGATCGTTGAACTAAATTACCAGCTATATGAACTGTCTTATATTGAGAGTTTATAACTCAAATTAAGCATCCTTCTAGAACGCATATGTAGAACTATAAAGTGATATATGACATAAAATTTCTAAGAGTCAATAAGAAAGGACTATATGTTACTTTCAACACTCCTTGTCAAAAGTACGTATGATATTAGGGAGGGACGAATATCTATCATGATCTGAGTAAGATATTTAAAAAATATTATAACATGGTTTGAGCATCCAAGTTTGCTAGTATGAGCTCATAGAATAGAAATAAATTAAAGCTGAACATTACAAAGCTTTGGTCCAAAGTTACATATCAAGGAATAGGAGTATCTTATGCTGAAAAAAAGGTTATAATATAGCTTACATGACGTGACTAATAATTCTACAACTTAGCAACATTATTCGACCATGCTTTTAATTATGAACCTGCCATACTTAACTAGATGAAATGTTTTGACTTTCTTAGGGAAAGACCATTGTCATGACTCAAACCATGGCCTTGCTGTGACAAGCATGTCAAGTACCACTTAGATCGGAGATCACCCCCTGCACCTATCCAAATGAACACAACTTCCCCAATGTCTATGAATTTCGAACATATAAAAAGATAACATAATGATAAGCTTAAGGATATTTAAAATTATGTCTATAAGCCATCAATCAGAAACTGGCAAAAAAATCTGAATGACATAACCAAAGACCACAGAAATCCAAACAAAGCCTTCTAAACAAAGAACCAAAGCTGGATATCAATAAAATATCGGGACATGCCCCCGACTATAGCAAAAATATGTCTAAATAGTCTGAGACGTAAGGAACCAAAATATTTAATGTAGACTTCTGAAGTTTGAAAGCTCACCACTTCAATGTCAACTTACGAGCTAATCTCGAATCCAAATCACTGAGTAGGAGAAGCAGAACTATGGATACATACTGCATCACGTGGGGATACAATATTTAAAAATGCTTAGCGGGGTGAACGTTAGCATGAGACTCAGGGATAAGGATAATATAATACCATGATCAATAGTTTCAAATCATTCAAAATCCAATTTACATAATTAAATGCATATATATATATATATATAAATATATATTTATTTATATATCAAATGCCAGGATGGGGAAGAAGGATTAACATAAACGTTTAAAACCTTAATCTGAGGTGTGTAGCTTAACCTTCATAATGTCATAGTACCTATGGTCTATATGGGCTCCAGCTCTCACCCCCTAGTTGGGACCTAGTGCGTGTAGCCGTATGAAATAGAGATAGATCATATTTATATACACGGGGGACTCAAACCCTCCAATCATATCTAAGGTGACTTAAGAACTCGATCATGAAATGTGATATGGGGGACTCGAACCCTCCAGTTATAGTCATAACAATAAGGTGGACTCAAACCACTAGGTCACAAGCAAGGGGACTTGAACCTTCAAGCCATAATGACCCCTGCATTGGCTAGTGTGGTTTACAGTATTAGTCCCTTCAGACCGCCACTTTCACTACTAGATACACAGCCCCTATTAAAGCCCAATTAAAATATTTATTACACATTCCCATTCGTTGAACCATATTTAACATTAAGGAATACATTGTTGGTATCATCATACCAACTACACTTGCAAGGTAATAATATCATGCTAAAGTAATTACATCACTTGGGTAAACTCACAACCCCTTTGGTTAAATTAACACCAATCATAAGGTTCAATTCAACATCATAATGCAATAGTTCAAAAATAGCTCAATTCCCACCTTTCTCATAACTGAAAACTAGTTTCACAGTTGTGGTTGGGGTCATAACCATTCAAAAGTCATAAGTTTTGGGATAATCACAATTCCCCAGTTCATTCACCATACCCGTTCACCTTCAAGCTCAAAACCATATTTAAAGCATGAATATTCATAAATAAGCCATGGGGAAGCATTGTTCAACAACAAGTATTCAAAACCCCCAACCTTGGTTTCAAAACAAACATAAATATCTCATGATAAATACTTTAAATCATATGTTTTTACAAAATTAACAATGAGGGAAGAGTAACATGCTTGAAATACCAAGTTTTATGAAAGGAATTTAACCCTTGAGCCCTTGGATAACCTACTTCTTGGAAACCCTAAGTATGGCTTCTTGACAGAATTTGGAAGAGTGTTGTAGGAGGTTAAGTATCTTAAGGATGAATTATAACCCTCTTAGTGATTTATTAACTTGGGGTTTTAACTAGGTGTAAGGGAAATTGTCCAAAGTTCCCTAAAATTAAAATTCGACTTTTGGTCGTCAATTACGATCACTATATGACTTTTATAGTTTCATTATGACTCATCACAAAGAGACATCACCAAGGCAGAACCACAAAGTCCCCATACTGGTCTGCCTATGATTCATAGCAATGACTAGTAACTATACTCAAGGACTCATAACCACTTCTCATACTAAAGACATCAAAAATTTGGGATAATACAATGGACACCCTACGATAGGGATATAACAACTAGTCATGAGTCTTTATGACTAGTTACCTCAAGTCGTAATGAAGACAGTGTCTTTGGCCAAACTTACTAGACAACTTACGACTTGGTCCTTACAACCTATAAGAACTCTTGATGACTATTTGAGAGCCACAATTAATCAGAGCAGACTACTAACCAGTTGTTCTAATAAACCTATTACCGAGTCCCTATGAACCATCAAATCACGTTATGAATCATTAAGGGATTCTCAGTCAGGATAGTGAGGATTAAACTTTAGAAATTTTCAAGGACCAAAAACCTAAGGCATTACATACTTTCCCCTTAGGATCATTCATCCTCAAATAATAGGACAAGACATTTATTAGCATGATTAGACTCCAAACACAACCACTCTTACCCTTAAGACAGACAACAAAAACACCAAGGAATTTACAATTTTCTATAAGAAAGACAGGAAATAAAATTTTAAGGAATACACGTACCTCAAGCACGATTATCAGCAATGGGGAACTAGAACAGATACTTGGACTTATGTCCTCCTCGGCTTCCCAAGTATATTACTCAACCTTTTGGTTTCGTTAATGAACCTTTACCGAAGCCACATCATTTATCTGTAAACGAACGTGCCGATCCAAAATCTCAACCGAGACCATCTCATAGGACAAGGAATCAAAAATACTCACCTTCTCTAAGGGAATGGCCATTAAAGGATCACCCCCACACTTCCTCAACATTGAAACGTGAGACGCTGGATGAATGGATTTTAAACTAGAAGGCAACTCCAATTCATAAATGACATTTCTAACCCACTTCACAACTGAGTACGGACCGACATAAAGGGGTCTGAGCTACCCCTTATTACCAAACCCCATCATTCCCTTCATAGAAGACACTTACAAGAACACCCAATCACCAACACAAAATTCCAACTCCCTTCACCTCATATCCATGTCAGTCTTTTGGCGACTTTGGGTGGTCTTAAGTCTATCCCAAATAAACTTCACATTTTCCATGTCTTGGTGTACAAATCAGTGCCAAACAACTTATTTTCACCAATGTCAAACCACCTAATAAGAGATCTACACCTTTTACCATACAAAGCCTCAAATAGAGCCATACCAATGATAGAGTGATAATTGTTGGGTAGGAAAGCTCTTTGAGAGGTAAGTGGCCAACCCAGTTACCACTAAAATTAAGAAGGCAAGACCAAAGTATATTTTCCAAGACCTCAATTGTCCTCTTTGCTTGCCAATTTATGTGTGGGTGAAAAGTTGTACTAAAGGTCACTTTAGTCCCCAAACCTCGCTGGAACGACCTCCAAAAGTTTGATAAGAATTGAGTACCCCGATCAGAAATCATAGAGATTGGAGTACCATGCAACTTTATGATCTCCTCAATGAATATCTTAGCATAATCCTAAGAAGAGAAATTAGTCCTTACTTGCAAAAAGTGAACGGACTTAGTCATTGTATCCATGATGACCCAAATCAAATCAAACTACTAGAGACCGCAGAATACCTATAATAAAATGTATATT
The DNA here is from genome assembly GCF_002878395.1 of Capsicum annuum. Taxonomy (NCBI): domain Eukaryota; kingdom Viridiplantae; phylum Streptophyta; class Magnoliopsida; order Solanales; family Solanaceae; genus Capsicum; species Capsicum annuum. The sequence continues at coordinate 137,032,398 of NC_061118.1, forward strand.
AATTATCTCCAATTTCCATACTGGCAACTCAATATCTTTAGACAATCTACCAGGCCTCAAGTGCTCACCCTTCACTTGTTGATGCACCATGCACTAAGCCACATAATTGTCCATATCCTATTTCATATTATTCCACTATAAATCTCCTTAAGATCATTATACATTTTAGTCGAACCAAGATGAATAGTATAATGGGACTTATGAGTTTCTACAAAAATGCTTTCTTGCAACTCGTCAACCTTGGGAACATATAATCTACCTTGGTACCTTAAGATACCATTACCACCAATCTTAAAGCCTTTACTTTCTGCCTACCTACATCATTCTTGAGTTGCTTCATGATAGGATCTAACATCTGCTTCTCCTTCACCTCAGCACCAAGAGATAACTTTTTTACCTTTTTAAGAATCACACCACAAACCTCAGAATCTAAGAGATGAACTTTGAGATTGGTCAACTGGTGAATATCCTTCATGAAATCTCGCTTTTCCTAATCTAAATGAGTCAAGCTTCCCATGGACAACCTGCTAAGAGCATCTGCAACCACGTTAACCTTACCTGGATGATATTAGAGACTCATGTCATAGTCCTTTAGAAACTCGAGCCATCTTTTTTGCCTAAGATTTAACTCTTTCTGAGTGAATGCGTATTGTAAACTCTTATGATCAGAATAAATATCAACATAGACCCCATACAAATAATATCATCAAATCTTTAATGTAAACACCATAGCTAATGATTTCAAATCATGACTTGGATAATTCTTTTCATGAATGTTTAACTTCCTAGAAGCATAAGAAACCACCTAGCCATGTTGCATCAACACACAACCCAATCTAACTCGAGACGCATCAAAATAGATAACTAAACCATCAGTGCAGTTCGGTAGAGTCAAGATTGGAGTCAAATTCAACTTATCTATCAACTTCTCAAGACTTTCCTTACAAGCAGCAGACCACCAAAACTTTACTTTCTTCTGAGTAAACTTAGTCAATGGGGCAGTGACAGAAGAGAAACACTCCACAAAACTTTTATAAGAACTGACTAAACGAAAGAAGCTCAAAATGTCAATTGGAGTTATAGGTCGAGGTCATTTCTTAGCCATCATAAACTTTTATGGATCCACCATGATCCCTTAACTAAAAACAACATGACCCAGGTAAGTCACATCGTTCAACTAGAACACACACATAGAGAACTTAGCATACAAATTCTGATCCTTTAAGGTTTGCAACATAAGGCGAAAGTGATTGACATAATCCACCTCACTATTGGAATACACCAATATTTCATCAATAAAGACAATCGCGATCAAGTCCAAATACTAACAAAAATTCCGATTCATAAGATCCATAAATACAGCTGGGGCATTGGTCAAACCAAAATACATCACCAAAAATATAAAATGATCATACTGGGTTTGGAAAGTAGTCTTAGAGATATCCACCTCGTTAATTTTTAACTGATGATACCAAGACCAAAGATCAATCTTAGAAAAGAACCTAACACCCTAAAGTTGATTGAAGAGATCATCAATTCTCAGAAATGGATATTTATTTTTTATGGTCACCTTATTCAATTGGCAGTAATCAATACACATTCGAAGCGAGCCATCATTTTTATGCACAAAAAGAATAGGATCATCCAACAGAGTCACACTAGGAAAGATAAAACCCTAATTCAAAATGTCTTTAAACTACTCCTTGAGTTCCTTCAACTCAATCAGAACTATTTTGTGAGTAGAAATAGAAATAGGACGAGTGTCCAAAAAAATATCAATCCCAAAATCAATTTCTCTATCAGTTGGAATACCAAGAAAATCATTAGGGAACACCTCAAGAAATTTACATACCACCGGGGCAGTCTACAAAGAAGGACCTTCGGATCTAAAATCCTTAACATGCACTAAGTGATAGAGGCACCCTTTAGAAACCAATTTTCGAGCTCTAAGATACGAAATGAACCTTCCCTTAGGTACTAGAAAACTACTTTCCCATTCAACCACCAGATCATTTGGAAAATGGAAAACAACCTTACATTTTGAACAATCTAGAGATACATAACATGAATGTAACCAATCCATCCTAAAAATCATATCAAAGTCAACCATGTCTAACTCTATTAGTTCCACTAAGGTATCCTTATCATGGACCAACATTACACAACCCCTATAGACCCTTCTAGACAAAATAAAGTCACCCACTAGGGTGGAAACAAAAAAGAGATTCAAAATACACTAGGATCAAATTGAAATGAATAGCCACATAAGGGGACACATAAGAGAGAGTAGACTCGGGATCAAGTAGACATTATATATCATGAGAAAAAAGTTTAAGCGTAAGGGGATGGTTTAGAATACTGGTGGGTGGTAAGAACATACAAAAGGTTCCAACCCGTACTAGATAAAGAAGTAGCACCCCTTGGTGTAGGAGTATATAATGTAGTAACAAGAATCTTATTTACGCCAAAAGCAACCTTAAAAGGACAATCCCTCTACAGATGACCAATCTGACCATATTTAAAGCACTTGTTCCTCCTTTCTTCATAAAAAAACATGATACCCCTAACCACAACATCTACAAGGAGGATATAATAGAGCTAATTGAGCCCCACTAGATTCAGACTAGGCTTCTGGTGCTTTAATCCCACTATCATATAGAGAACAACAATAACTCGATAGCTTAGGATAAGGAACACTAGTTGTAGAGTAGAAACAACAATTACCACACTTCTTCTTAGACCATATTCCACCTTCTCTACTAATTTATTGCTGATCTCCAACCTGATTCAAACAGTAAAACTTCTTACTCTGGCTTTTACTCTTTTCTGCTCTTTTCTTCTTTTCTTCTTCCACTTGTTGCATATATACCATAAGTCTAGAGATATCCATATCTATGTTCAACAAAGTAGCCTTGCTCTCAAAGATCAACTCATGAGACAACCCAGAAGTAAACTTTCTTATTCTATCCCTTATCATAGATATTAACTCAGGAGCATAATGCGACAACTGATGAAACTTTAAGGCATACTCCTTTACTGATATCTTGCCATACTTCAAGTTTACAAACTCTTCAGGTTTTACCTCCCTCAACTCTCAAGGAAAGAAGTAATCCAAAAAAGAACTAGAGATATTGTGCCACAAAGCGGACTTAGCATCATCACCACTAGACTAGTCCCACTCCTTATACCATTGGTATGCTATATCTTTCAACTGGTAAGCAGCGAACTCCACGCCCTCTATGTCAGTCGCATGCATTACACAGAAAATCTTTTCCATATCATCAAAGAAATTTTAAGGACATTTCTTAACTTTAGAACCAGTGAAAGTAGGACTCAATCTCATAAATTGGCCAACTCTAGTTGCCTCGGAGGATAGGGAAACAAAAGAAAACGCTTAGTTTGAGAAGCAACAAACTGAGTAAAAATATGAATTGACTGGTGAAACTTAGCATTAGACATATGAACTCGAGGTACTTAAGGAGAAATAGAGGGAATTGGTGGAGCTCTATTAGGGAAATCAGAAGCAGCAACCCTAGATTGGGTCTGAACTCCTGGAGTAGGATGAGCTCCATCCATATTGTCTTTAGAATTGATAGAAGATTTCCCATAGATATTAAATCTTCTTAGAGGCATGATCTGAAAGGTGTAAAAATAGGAATTAGAAAGATTCAGGACATTAGATTCTATATCTCAAAAAAGAACAACAAAAATGGGAAATATTCATAAATGCGTTATAGTCTCTCCCTTATAAGTGTGGCGCGCTACACTCTTATAAAAAAGACTCTACTTAACACTACTTTGTTGGACACCCAATGACACCAAACCTAGGCTCTGATGCCATCTTTGCCATAAACCAAATCAAGGCCTATCCATGATCAGCATCTCAAAACCTACCTAGACTAGAGACCACCCCTTGCAGCTAACCAAATAAGCACAACTTCCTCAATATTGGTGGAATTCCAAACATATAACAAGATAACATAAGGATAAAATTAAGGATATTTAGATTATGTCTATAATCCGTCAATTAGAAACCGGTCAAAACATCCAACCGATATAAACCAACTCCATCGTAGTCTAAATAAAGACTTTTAAACAAAGAACCAAAATTAAATATGAATAAAGTGTTGAGACATGCCCCCGACTATGGCTAAACACAAGATTGTATATCTGAGATGTAAGGAACTAAACTATTAAATACAAACTTTTGAAGTATGGAAGCTCACACCTTCAATGTCAACTCATGACCCAATCCCAAATCTAAATCAGTGAGTAGGAAAAGTAGAAGTATGGCCAGATCATACATCGAGTGGGGATATAGCATGCAAAGATGGTTAGCTGGGTAAATGCTAGCATAAGTCTCATGGATAAGGATAACATAATGCCATGATCGATAATTTCAAATCATTTCAAATCCAGTGCATATAATCAAATGTATATACTATATATATCATATGTCGGGATAGGGAACAAAACTTCACATGAACGTTTAAAACCTTAACTTGGACTATGTAATTTACCGTCATAATGTAATAGTACCCACAGGCTATATAAGCCCCAATCTCTCACCCCTGGTTAGTCCCCAGTGCATTTAGCTGCATGAATCAAAGAAAGATCATATATATATATATGCTCGAGGGACTCAAACCATCCAATCCTTTACTACGGTGACTTATGCACCCGATCATGAAATGTCATTGGGGGACTCGAACCCTCCAGTCATAGTAATAACAAAAAGGTCGTTCAAACCACCTGGTCACAAAAAAGAAGACTCAAACCCTCAATTCATAACGACCCCCACACCTGCTAACGCGGTTTTAAGTATTAGTTTCCTTAGGACCGCCACTTTCACGACAAGATACACAACCCCCATTAAGGACCAATTAAAATATTTTTCACACATTTTTATTTATTGAACCATATTTCACATTAAGGCATACATTGTTGGTATCATCATAGCAATGACACTGGCTAGGACATAACAACATACTTAATCAATCACATCACTTAGGGAAATTCACAATCCCCTTGGTTAAATTATGAAGTGGCTTGTGACAACACCAATTCATAAGCTCCAATTCAACATCATAATGAAATAGGTTAAGAATAGTTCAATTCCTACATTTGTCATAACTAAAAACAAGTTTCACAATATGTAGTTGGGGTCATAACCACTTAAAAAGTTATAAGTTTGGGGAAAATAATAATTCCCTATTTCATCCACCATACCCGTGAACCCATAAGTTCAAAATCATATTTAAAGCATGAATATTCATAAGTAAGCCTTGGATAAACATTGTTCAATAACTAGCATTGAAAACACTCAAACTTATTTCAAAACCAACATAAATATCTCATGAACAATACTTTAAATCATATGATTTTACAAAATTATCAATGAGGGAAGAGTAACATGCCTGAAATACCAAGTTTTAAGGAAGAAATTTAACTCTTGAGCCCTTGGATGATCTACTTTTGGAAACCCTAAGTATGGCTGCTTGAGGGAATTTAGAAGAGCTTTGTAAGTGGTTGAGTACGTTAAAGATGAATTATAACTACGTTAGTGCTTTATGGTCGTGGGGTATTAATTGGGTTTTAGGGGAATTATCCAAAGTACCCTTAAATTAAAACTTGAATTTTGGTCATCAATGACTATAAGTCACTATACGACTTATATAGTCTCATTACGACTCATCACAAGGAGTCGTAGCAAAGGTAGGACCACCAAGGCCCCATAGTGGTTTGACTATGATTCGTACTACCGATTCTAAACCATACTTAACAACTCATAATGTATTCTCATATTAAAACAACAACAATTTGGATCACCTATATTATTTATGAAATTTCTTCAAAATGTTACAAATATACAACCTAAACTTAAACTCAGCCAAATAAATTTTTGGCATTCCTGGAGGAAAATTATAGGGATTGTTGTGATCAGTGGAGGTATAGAGTTGGATCCATCCAAGATAAAGGCTACCTAGGAATTACCACTCCTTATGAATAAGAAGGATGCAATATGTGCCTTGGGGAGGCTCAATTACATCATTCAGTTCATAGCTTATTCCACAATAATTTGTGAACCATATTCAAGTTGCTGAAAAAGGATGCTACCACTAGATAGACAAAAGTATGCCAAAGGTGTTTTGAAAAAATCAAGGATTACTTACCCAAACCACCGGTATTTCTTCCACTTGAGCTTGAGAAGCCATTGCTATGGCACCTATTTTTTATAGATATTGTGTTCAAATGTGTGTTGGGGTAGCATGATAAGATAGGAAAGAAGGATCAAGCCATTTGCTACCTCAACAAGGAGTTCACACCTTATGAAGTAGTGTATACATTATTGGTGTGAACCAGTTGTGCATTGACTTGGGTTGCACAAAATTTAAGGCACTACCTATCAACGTATACCACATACATGATTTCAAGAATAGATCCATTTGAGTACGTATGACAAAAACCAATGCCTACTGGAAAATTAGCATAACAATAAATTGTTTTATGTGAGTTTGATGTTTTAAGTGATAATAAGTCATTAAAGGACAAGATTTAGCTGATTACCTCATAGAAAAATTGGTAGATCAAGATTACAAGATACTTAAGACTTACTTCCTCGATTAAAAAGTATTGTATCTATGAGAGAAAATCTTAGAGTTGTGTCATAGATTGAGTATGTTCTTTGATAAATCATCATACTTCAAATGAGTCAAAATTGGGCAGTCCTAGTTTTAGAAACTAGTTAACATTACCCAATTTCAAAAACTATTAGATTTTCTTGTAGGAGTAACATGATAGAATATGAAACGTGCATTCTCAAATAACTGAACATATGAACATCGGGATGCTTTTGATGATAGGAGACTCTGGTTTGCTAGTTCTCTAGTACAAGGAGAATGGATCACCAAAAATGTCAAGATGCTTTCTTCTGTGGAATGCCTAAAGTATTTGAGCAAAATATTCATAAATATTAAGTTCAAACATGTCCCTCTAATTCAAAATGTGTGTATCGATACCCTACCAACACTATATTCAATGATCCAACACCCAGATAAGACTTACTTTGATCCCATCAAGGTAGAGTTACATAATCAACATAGACACCGTTACTATATAGATTAAGAACCAAATGAAAAGTATGGAATTATGTCATTAAAATGTTGCTCAAAGTAGGAAAATATCAAAAAAATGCCACTAGCAAGCAAAAGAAAACTTTGAAAAGAATGTCCAATCACTTCTTTATCAACGGGGAAATCTTGTACAGAAGGACTGCAGATTTGGGATTGTTGTGATATGCCAGTGCTATAGAAGAAACTAGGTTGTTAGAAAAAATACATGCAGAAATTTGTGCACCCCATATAAATGGGTTTGTACGAGCAAGAAATATTTTAAGAGCTAGATACTTTTGGATAACAAATGGAAAGTGATAACATTTGATACATCTAGAAATATAATCAGCGTCAAGTTCAGCAAGATTTCAAACGGGTTCCACTAAATAAACTCAATGTAATCCCCTTGTTCATTTACAGCTTAGGGCATGGACGTTATTGGACCTATAAACTCCCAAACCAAATGGATATTATTTTATCCTGGTAGCTATTTGTAATACCCTACAAATTTAAACCAATATTAGGACCATGCTTCAAACTCATGAGTATTAAATCTTAGTGCTTTGGTAGTTTTAATATAAGTTTGAGGTGTATTAAGGCCTCAAATAACTCTTAGCTACTAGACGAATCAAAACATTCCTCATCGATCGAATTCTTGTGAAGGATAGTGGTATAGACAACTTCAAATGAGCATATCTCTCATTATACTTGAAATTTTTGCTCTCATGACACATTAAAAGATAGATAATCGAATTATCTTTCCAACTATACCAATTTCGCCTAAATCCAATATCAGAGTAAAGAGTTATGCCTATTTTACTCCAGTATGTCAGGCTGGAAATAGTGTGATGACATTCGTGATAGCTTATCACATTTGTGACACCCTATCACGAAGGTCGTCAGCCTTAGATAGAAAATAGCTCCTAAGTGACAACATTCGTGATAGATTACCACATTTATGATGCCCTATCATGAAGGTCGTCAACCTTAGGCAGAAACCATCTTCTAAGTAACGATATTCGTGATAGCTTATCACCTTTGTGATGCCCTATCACGAAGGTCGTCAGCCTTAGGCAGAAACCAGCTCCTAAGTGATGACATTCATGATAGCTTATTACCTTTGGGACGCCCTATCACAAAGGTCGTTAGCCTTAGGCAAAAACTAGCTCCCAAGTGACAACATTTGTGATAACTTGTCACAAATCTGATGACATTTTTGATGACTTATCACAAGTTTGATGCCCTATCACCAAAGTTGCAGCTATGATTTTTCAGCAATAGGGAATTTATTTCATAAGGGTATTTTGATCATTTCCTTCACCTTCCATGACTTATAACCCTAAAGAAGCGTAATGTTCCCATTTTTCTTCAGTTAAGCATCTCAAAAAATCCACTCTTACGCTCTGAATCACAAGATTAGGGTTTCCAACAAACTCATCTCTCAAAAGCAAGATTCAAGTCTTTTTCCAATATAATCGAGAATTAAGTTTCCGAATCCAAGTATACTCCAGCAAATCATCAAGGTTTTCTTTCTAAGGTATGCGTAGTGTTCATCTATGGATCCAATCCATTCATAGAGCTCAAGAACCATGTTTTAAATACTATTTTGTAAACTTTTTATGGTGATATGAGTATGTAAATGTTGACTATTGTTGTTTAAGTTTTAATGTGATATCTAAAGGTATTTTCATGAAAAATATATGTTTGTTAATTGAAAACCATGAACTTTAGGTGGTTTAATATGGTGCAAGTATGAAACCCACCTATGTCTTAAAGGATGCATGGAAGGCATTTGATAAAATGCTTAGGATGCTAGAAATTCATGTTGTATGGTTTTATGATGTCTAAATGACAAGTCTATGTTAGCTATATACATCAATATGAATTTCATGTTTTTCATGTGTTGATATTGTTGTGGTATGAAGCATGTAAGATAATGGAGATATACAATATGTACATGAAACATACCATGCATTCCCAAAAATATTTAAGATGTTGAATAACTATATGAAATATGATATCCCCAACTTATGATATTATGAATTGTGGACTCAAATCTCGTGATCAACTCATGTTATGTGTGTCAGTTTCCTTCTATCAAGTCCTGGAGGTATTCGTACCCGAAAAATATAGATGTGTTCCTAGAGCCATGTCATGTTTTCATGATCATCTCAATCAAGCCATGATCTATAGAACTCTATTAGTCAAGTGACTTAGGAAACCTCAGAATCTCATGATCTCAGTTAACTCTCAGATAGTAGTTCTATTTCGTTAGTCAACGAAAGTCAGTTGATCAGTCCATGTACCATCAGTTAAATCATGTTCAGTTTCTTTAGATGGTAGTAGAAGTTAGTACCAAGTGAACCCAAGGATGGGAACTCACCTACTAGTTTAGGGTGTAAATCTTAGCAGTCTTCCTTGTGTTCTAGAACTATGTAGCCAGCGTAGGTTGAGACATCTTATCCTATTAGATTAGGGTTGATGAGGTGGCTTAAACTATTATTTTATGGTTCCCACTATCCCACTATTGTCCTTTCAAATACCTGACAGCTAAGGGTCACCCACAACTGTCCTTACCAATGGCACAGTATTGACACCTCTGCAGTCGGGGCAGAGATTGGACCCCAACTTAGCTATATGCATTATTGGGGCAGGTCGGTTAAACAACTACCTCCCACATTTTAGAATCAGTCTTAGTAAAAGAAGTTAGATAGGTCTTCAGATTTTAGTAAATCAGGACTGTCAGATACAATCACCCATGTTATCAGAATTTTAGTATCAATCATGTTAGCCACGAGTAAACCATGTAGTAGCATACAGGACTAGCTATAATGAACCCACGATTTCAGTTACTATGTATGTATGTTTGTACTCTTACGCTCATATCAGTCAGTCAGTTGGCATTGTTTATGCATGTAAACCCTGTTTATATTTAGCCTACCTCGCTCATATACTTAGTACATTCCCTCGTACTGACGCATTTGCGCTATGGTGCTTTCTTTTCATATTACACCATAGGTCCAAAGACATGAGCTCCAGATCAGTAGTAGCAGTAGCATTTCTAGTCGCAGATTTACATTAAGTCCTCTTCATTCAAGGACATTATGATTTGATTCATTATTTATTTCAGTTAGTTTTTAGTTTTTCGGAGTTAGTTAGGGACATGTTCCTTCAACTATTTTATCAGATAGTATTTAGAGGCTTTCAAATTTATTCTAGAATTGATTCAGTTTACAGTTGTTTTCGGTATCTTTCACCCATATGGATGTTACTATTTTACAGATTCTTTATTTAGTTTAACCTTATAGCCTACATGTTCATGTTTTCTACATTATTACATTATATTGCAGTGTATAGGAACAGATATCAGTCATGGGTTAGCTTGTGATCCTTCGGTGTCATAAGCACCGTGTGGTGTTTCGGTTTAGAAAATTAGGGCGTTACAAACTTGGTATCAAAAAAGGTTTAATAGAGTCCTAGGAAGTCTGAAAGCCACATCTAGTAGAGTCTTGTACATGGGTGTATTGCACACCACTTTTATGTACATGAGGCTATGAGCTATTTTAGGAATAGTTCCCTTTCTCTAGTATTTATTTTTTGCAATTAAGAATAATTTCAAGTCAATCTCTCAGTCTAATTCGCTCCTTTCTTATTTCCGAAACATGCCTCCAAAGAGAAGAAATCAGCCATCTCCTCAGCCCAAAGATCCTTTGGGAGAACATGTTTCTCATGTGGAGTTCAGGACCACATTTACCGCTCTTGCTCAATCTATAGCTTCTCAAAATGAACAACCAACAGTCGTTTTGGCCAACCCAGTGGCCCATTCAGCAGCAGCTAGGATTCGGGACTTCACCCGAATGAACCCTCCATCCTTTTTTAGGTCTAAGCCATACGAGGATCCTCAGGAATTCATTGACCAATTCCAAAAGGTCATTGATATCATGGGAGTCACTTCTTCTTAGAGTGTTGAGTTATCCACATACCAATTACAAGATATTACTCATACTTGGTACAAATAGTGAAAGTCCGAGAGGGTAGACGATGTAGGTCCTATTGAGTGGGAAGAATTTGTCATAGATTTCTTAGATAGATTCTTTCCCCAAGAGCTGAGAGAGGTCAAAGTTCTTGAGTTCATCAATCTTAGGCAAGGAAATACGACAATGAGAGAGTATTCTCTTAGATTTACTTAGCTAGCCAGATATGCCCCTTATGTGGTTACAGACAACAGGGCTAACATAAGCAAGTTCATGTCACGGATGAATGATAGTGTGGTAAATGAGTGTAGGTCTGCGATGCTGAATAGTGATATGACTTTAGCCAGGCTCATGAACCACGCTCAACAGATAGATGAGCAAAAGGTTAAGACTAGGCAGAGGTAGAACAAGAGAGCAAGATCAGGAAATCTCAGTTTTGCTAAGCCTAAATCAGAAGGAGGAACTCATTCGTAGTTTCATCCTAAGTCAGCAGTTCTAGCCCCCTCCTCCACTAGTTCCCTAGTGCCAAAGTTCAGGGACAACAATAGAGATAAAGCACCAGGCTCTAAATCTCAGGGCAGTGTTAGCAGTGCTCGAACAAATCCTCTTTGTCAGACTTGTGGTGAGAACCACAAGGGTATTTGCAGAGCCGGTAGTGATGTCTATTTTGGTTGTGGCTAGCCAGGCCACAGGATTAGGGAGTCTCCTCAGCCAGGTCCTTAGGTTTAGAAAATTTTTCCACAACTCAGTCCAGTCTCTCGAACCAGTAGGGTGCCACTTCCAGTGCTACTAGTGGGCAACGCCTAAATAGACTCTATGCTCTTCAAAAATGAACGGATCAGGAAAATTCTCCTGATATCATTACTGGTATGTTATAGATTTTTCATGTTCATGTTTATGCTTTGCTAGACCCAGGTACATCTTTGTCTTTCATCACTCCATACATAGCAGGCGATTTCAGAATTAGTTCTGAAATTTTAGCAGTGCCCTTTTCAGTGTCTACCTCAGTAAGTAAAATGATCATAGCTCGATAGGTATACAGGAACTGCTTGGTTATGATATTTCGTAAATCCACATCAACAGATTTATTAGAGTTAGAGATGAATGATTTTGATGTCATTCTCAGCATAGATTGACTTCATTCCATCTATGCCATAGTCGAATGTAGAAATAGGATAGTTCAGTTTCAGTTCCCGCATGAGCCCGTCCTAGAGTGGAAGGGTAGCACTTCATCTTTCAGGGGTCATCTTGTTTCCTACCTTCTAGCAAGGAAAATGATTTCTAAGGGGTGTGTGTATTATCTCATGTAAGTTAAGGATACCAGTTCAGAATCTACCAGTCTTGAATCAGTTCTAGTGGTTAATGAATATTCGATGTCGTTCCCGAAGACTTTCCAGGTATTTCTCCCAAAAGGGAAATAGACTCCGGCATAGACCTTCTTCCAAATACTTAACCTATTTCTATTCCACCATACAGAATGTCACCAACAGAACTCAAGGAACTGAAAGATCATTTAAAGGATCTCTTATATAAGGGATTTATCAGGCCCAGCGTATCCTCATGGGGTGCGCCAGTCTTATTCGTGCGCATTAATGATGGTTCTCTCAGAATATGTATTGATTACCGTCAGCTCAATAAAGTCACAGTTAAGAACAGGTATCCACTTCCTATAATAGACGACTTGTTTGATCAACTTTAAGGTGCCAGTTATGTCTCCTAGATAGACCTCAGATCAGGCTATCATCATCTTAGAGTTAGAGAGTATGACATCCCGAAGATAGATTTCCATACTCGGTATGGTCACTTTGAATTTCTATTCATGTCCTTTGGTCTTACCAATTCCCCAGCAGCTTTCATGGACTTGATGAACTGGGTGTTCAAGCAGTACTTGGGACACATTCATCATAGTCTTCATAGATGATATTTTGGTCTATTCTTGCACAGAGCGTGATCATTCAGACAATGTCATAATTGTTCTTCAGACTCTCATGGATCACTAGTTGTTCACCAAGTTTAGTAAGTGCAAATTTTTTCTAAGCTCAGTAGCATTCCTTGGCCATATTATTTTCGATGATGGCATTATAGTAGATCCTCAGAAAACTGAAGTGGTAAGAAATTGGCCGCGCCCTATCTCCCTATCAGATATCAAGAGTTTCTTGGGTTTAGTTGGCTATTACAGATGGTTTGTCGAGGGCTTTAATTTTATTGCATCTCCTATGTCCATATTGACTTAGAAGAAGGTTAAGTTTCAGTGGTCAGAACCTTGCGAGAAGCGTTTTCAGGGGTTGAAGACTCGACTCACCTCAACTCCAATTTTAGCAGTTCCCAATGGTTCTGATAGATTTGTAGTATATTATGATGCATCCAGAGTAGGTTTAGGTGGTGTCCTCATGCAGCATGGTAGAGTTATAGCCTACGCCTCTAAGTATTTAAAGCCCCATGAGAAGAATTATCCTACTCATGACCTTGAGTTAGCAGCAGTTGTCTTTGCCTTAATGTTTTGGAGGCATTATCTATATGGTGTTCATGTAGACGTATTCACATATCATAAGACCCCTCAGTATGTCTTTTCCCAGAAAGATCTAAATCTTCATTATAGAAGGTAGTTGATCTCTTGAAGGATTATAATATGAATGTCCTGTATCATCTTGGCAAGGCCAATATAGTGGCCGACGCACTCAGTAGAATGTCCATGGGTAGTGCTTCCTATGTTAAGAATAGTAAGAAGAAATTAGCTCAGGAGATTCATCATCTTGCCAGACTAGGCATTCTCTTAGTCGACTCTTCAGAGGGTGGTGTATGTGTTCAGAGTAGTTCAGAGTCATCTCTAGTTTCTGAGGTGAAAGAGAAGTTGGACAGGGATCCTAGCCTTGTTAAGCAAAAAGAGTCAGTTCAGAGTTAGAAAGTAGACGTTTTCTTCCAAGGGGGAGATGGTGTTCTTCATTGTTAGGGTTTTCTGTGTGTTCCCAGTGTAGATGAATTGAGGCAGCAAATTTTTGTAGAAGTGCAGAGTACGCGATAATCTATTCATCCAGGGGACACTAAGATGTACCGCGACTTGTAGGAGATCTATTGGTGAAGTGTGATGAAGAGAGACGTTGCACAGTTTGTGGCTAAGTGATCTACATGTCAGCAGTTTAAGATAGAGCATTAGAAACCTAGTAGTTCCATGCAGGAGTTCACTATTCCTACTTGGAAGTGGGAAGAAGTGAACATCGACTTCGTGATGGGTTTGCCTAGAACACATCAACAGCATGATTCAGTTTGGGTCATTGTAGAAAATATGACCAAGTCCGCTCATTTCCTTCTAGTTCATACCTCTTACTCAGCTGAGGATTATGGAATACTCTATATCAGGGAGTTGGTCAGATTACACGGTGTTCCACTATCTGTCATCTCAGGTAGAGGTACCCAGTTTACCTCTCACTTATGGAAAGCATTCCAAAAGGGTCTTGGTACCCAAGTTCATCTCAGTACAACATTTCATCCTTAGACAGATGGTCAAGAAGAAAGGACCATTCAGACTCTAGAAAATATGCTAAGGGAGTGTACAATTAATTTCAAGGGAAGCTGGGATGACCACTTTCCTTTGATTGAATTCGTATACAACAACAACTATCATACCAGTATTCAGATGGCTCCATCCGAATCTCTCTATGGTAGTAGATGTAGGTCTCTGATCATTTGATTCAAAGCTAGTGAGGCCGCAGTCATAGGGCCTGACTTAGTATTCAATACCTTAGAGAAAGTTCAGTTGATCAGAGATAGACTCCGGGCTTCGTAGAGCCGATAGAAGTCTTATACGGATGTTCATAAAAAGGATCTCGAATTCGAGGTCAATGACTATTTCTATCTCAAGATCTCTCTCATGAAGGGAGTAAAGAGATTCGACAAGAAAGGAAAGCTCAGTCCCCGATATATTTGTCCCTTCAGGATTCTTAGTCTCTTTGGCAAGGTAGCCTATGAGCTCAAATTTTCTTCAGATCTAGCCTCAGTGAATCCATTCTTCCATGTCTCTTTGCTCAAGAAGTGCATAGGTGATCCAGCACTTGTAGTCCCTATTCAAAACATTGACATTCAGAATAGCCTCTCTTATGAAGAGATTCCAGTCGAAATCCTCGACTATCAGACTTGTAGGGTGAGGAACAAAGAAGTCTCTCTAGTCAAGGTTCTTTGGTGGAATCAGTTCGTGGAGGGAGCTACTTGGGAAGCATAAGCAGACATGCGAACGAAGTACCCTCATCTTTTTTCCGCTAAATCAGACTTAGCTCGAGGTAACCACTTTTCTAAAGATTATACAGTTACATGTTAAAAATTCCAGTATAAAATTGGTATCAAGTATCATTCCATATATTATCATGCATTCATGTATCAGTTCAGTCAAGTGATCACGCATCAGATATGCATTCTCATTGTGAGAAATTTTAGTTTATCCAAACATCAGTCCTGCATTCATGAGTTTAGCTTATCAGCCATGCATCAGATATGTATGTTCAGTTGTGCTATATTTAGTTGAGAATTCATTTTAGTCCTAAAATTTTGTGTTAGTTGAGCATCATCAGTGTATGCATCATTTTATCTTTTCTTCCCTCTCAATAAGTCATCATTCGAGGATGAATGTTTCCAAGGGGGAGATATTGTAATACCCTAAAAATTCAGACCAATATTAGGACCATGCTTCGAACTCATGAGTATTAAATATTAGTGCTTTGGTAGTGTTAATATCAAGGTTGAGCTGTATTAATGCCTCAAATAACTCTTAGCTAATAGACTAATCAAAATATTCCTGGCCGATCAAATTCTTGAGAAGGATATTGGTGTAGTCAAATTCAAACCAGTATATCTCTCATTATACTTGGAATTTTTGAGGTTATGATCTCTTAGCAGATATATAATTGAATTATCTTTCCAAAAATATCAATTTCACCTAAATCCAATATTGGAGCAAAAGAGTTATGCCTATTTTACTCCAGCATGTCAGGCTGGAAATAGTGTGATAACATTCGTGATAGCTAATAACATTTGTGACGCCCTATCACAAAGGTCGTCAGCCTTAGGTAGAAACCCGCTCCTAAGTGATGTCTTTCGTGATAGCTTATCATATTTGTGACGCCCTATCACGAAGGTCATCATCCTAAGACAGAAACCAGCGCCTAAGTGATGACATTCGTGATAGCTTATCACCTTTGTGATGACCTATCACGATGGTCGTCAGCCTTAGGCAAAAAGCAGCTCCTAAGTGACGACATTCATGATAGCTTATCACATTTGTGATGACCTACCAAGAACATCATTAGCCTTAGGTAGAAACCATCTCCTAAGTGATAACATTCATGATGGCTTATCACCTTTGTGATGCCCTATCATGAAGGTCGTCAGCCTTAGGCAGAAACCATCTCCTAAGTGGCAACATTCGTGATAGCTTATAACGTTGATGACGCCCTATCACGAAGGTCATCAGTATTAGTCAGAAACCAGCTCCCAAGTTGTGACATTTGTGATAACTTATCATAAATCTGAGGATATTTTTGACAACTTATCACAAGTCTGACGCCCTATCACCAATGTCGTCAGCTATGATTTTACAGCAACTGGAAATTTATTTCATAAGGGTATTTTGGTCATTTCCTTCACCTTTCACGGCTTATAAGCCTAAAGAAGCATAATTTTTCCCATTTTTCTTCAGTTAAGCATCTCAAAGAAATCTCTCTTACGCTCTCAACCACAAGATTAGGGTTTCCATCAAACTCATCTCTCAAAAGAAAGATTCAAGCTTTTTTCTAAGATAATCGAGAATTAAGTTTCCCAATCCAAGAACTCTCTAGCAAGTCATCAAGGTTTCCTTTATAAGGTATGCGTAGTGTTCATCTATGGATCCAATCCATTCATAGAGCTCAAGAACCATGTTTTAAATATTATTTTGTAAACTTTTTATGGTGATATGAGTATGTACATGTTGACGATTGTTGTTTAAGTTTCAATGTGATATCTAAAGGTGTTTTCATTGAATATATATGTTTGTTAATTGAAAACCATGAACTTTAGGTGGTTTAATATGGTGCAAGTATGAAACCCACCTATGCCTTAAAGGATGCATGCAAGGCATTTGATAAAATGCTTAGGATGCTAGAAATTCATATTGTATGGTTCTATGATGTCTAAATGACAAGTCCATGTTAGGTATATACTTCAAAATGAATTCCATGCTTTTCATGTATTGCTATTGTTATGGTATAAAGCATGTAAGAAAATGGAGATATAAAATATGTACACGAAATATATCCATGCAATCCCTAAAATATTTAAGATATTGAATAACTATATGAAATATGATATCCCCTACTTATGATATTATGAATTGTGGACTCAAATCTTTTGATCAAGTCATGTCATGTGTGTCTATTTCCTTCTATCGAGTCCTGGGGGTATTCGTACCCGAAAAACATAGATGTGTGCTTAGAGTCATGTCATGTTGTCACGATCATCTCAGTCAAGCCATGATCTATAAAACTCTATCAGTCACGTGACTCAGGAAACCTCAAAATCTCATGATCTCAGTTAACTCTCAGATAATAGTACTATTCCTTCAGTCAACGAAAGTCAGTTGATCAGTCCATGTACCATCAGTTAAATCATGTTCAGTCTCTTTATATGGTAGTAAAAGTTAGCACCGAGTAAACCCAAGGATGCTAACTTACCTACCAGTTTAGGGTGTGATTCTTAGCAATCATCCTTATGTTCCAGAACTACGTAGCCAGCGTAGGTTGAGACATCTTAGCCTGTCACATTATGGTTGATAAGGTAGCTTAACCTGTTAGTTTAGGGTTCCCACTATTCTCCTTTTGAATACCTGCCAGCTAAGAATCACCCACAACTACCCTTACCAGTGGCACGGTTTTGACACCCCTCCAGTCGGGGAAGAGATTGGACCCCAACTTAGCTATATACGTTAATGGGGAATGTCGGTTAAACAACTACCTCCCATAGTTTCAGAATCAATCTCAGTAAAAGAACTCAGATAGGTCTTCAGCTTTCAGTAGATCAGGACTGTCAGATACAGTCGCCCATGTTATCATAATTTTAGTATCAATCATGTTAGCCATCAGTAAACCATGTATTAGCATACAGGACTAGCTATCATGCACCTACGATTTTAGTTACTATGTATGCATATTTGTACTCTTACGTCCATATAAGCCAGTCAGTTAGCATTGTTCATGCATGTAAACCCTATTTATATTTAGCCTACCTCACTCGTATACTTAGCACATTCTTTTGTACTGACGGATTTTTGCTATGGTTCTTTCTTTTTATGTTACACCATAGGTTCAGAGACACGAGCTCCAGCTCAGCAGTAGCAGTAGCATTTCTAGTCATAGAGTTACAGTAAGTCCTCTTCATTCAAGGACATTATGATTTGATTCATTATTTGTTTCAATTAGTTTTTAGTTTTTTGGAGTTAGTTGGTGACATGTTCCTTTAATTCCTTAGTCAAATAGTATTTAGAGGCTTCCGGATTTACTCCAGAATTGATTCATTTAACAGTTGTTTTGGGTATCTTTCACCCACATGGATGTTACTATTTTACAGATTCTTTATTTAGTTGAACCTTATGTTCTACATGTTCATGTTTTCCACATTATTACGTTATATATTGCAGTGTACAGGTACAGATATCAGTCATGGGATAGCTTGTGATCCTTCGGGGTCATAAGTATCGTGTGGTATTCCGGTTTAGAAAATTGGGGCGTTACACTATTTGTCACAACCCAAACCAGGACCTGGCGTGAAAGGTATCTCAAGTCTACCATGGATTGAAGACGACCCCCTTAACCCAACCTCAGAAGCACAATTATAATAATAATAATAACAACAACATAAATAATGTGGATGTCAACTAAATTGACTTAAGAAGATGAATAAATGACTTAATGAAACTAAGAGTCAAAACATTAATCAACCAACCCACATTTGTCCATAATAGCCTCTAAAACCAGAATACCAAACAGGGTGGGACATGCCCCAACCATGACCAAAAAAATGAAAAAGTACTGAGTCAAAATAAAAGAATATTGAAATAATAAAGGCTTCTAAATAATGGAGACTCACTACTTTACAACTACTCGATGAGTGTGCTAATCCACCTAATGCAACATAGGGGTAAAAGAAGTGTCTTTGAACCCTACATTATAAAACAATATAGCATCCTAGGAAGGTCAGTGGGACAAGCACTGTTATGTAACTCGAGATAGGGATATAATAATGCCTTGTCCAAAACTAAACTAAACCACATACATACATTGTATATACATATATATAAGATGTTGAGATAGGAAACAAGGTTTGAGCATGATATTTAAAACTATATTCCTAGACTTGTAGCTCCAGCCGTCCTAAGGTCACCTACGAGCTATATCGATTTAGCCTCCCTTCTTAAATGGCCCTAGTGCTCATTAGCCATACGAACCGAAGAAATCCATGGAAGGGCCAAATCCATCGAGGCTCCAACCATTCTAAAAAATATACATAATGTGTGAACTATGCACATGGTCAATAGAAAACATTTGAAGTATTGGTCCCCCTCGAGACCTCCACTTCCATGAAAAATACATAACCCTCTTTAAGCCCAAATTGAAAACATTTACTCCCATTCCTATACATCAATTAAAGAGTCTTTTCGTTAGGCATTTACCATTGGTATCGACATACCAAATAAAGTTAAGCTTACAAGCCAATTTCATTATGCCATACCAAAATCTATTAGCAAAATTAACTCTAAAGTTACCAAATTAAAACCAATACATGGCAACCAAGGCATTTCAAATCCCATTTATGTTCCACTATCCTTTTATACAATGCAAGGTTTCAAAAGTGAAATAGATTATGTATACGTACATGTTTCAAAACCAATTTCACAGGTTGGGTTGAGATTAATGCAAATTCCAAATAATTGAACTATAAAATTTGGGAAAACCCATGTTCCCCGAACCAATTCCCACACCCATGCATTTATTTATTTCCAAATCATGAGAATAAAGCATAAACAACCAATTCAAAACCATAGGAACTCAATTCATGAAACAACCATTCCAAATCCCTCAACACATATTCAAAACCCAATAATTAAACCCCATGGACAACAACTTAACACATTTTTTGGTATAAAATTAGTTTAGGGAAAAGATACATGCCTGAAACACACTAGATTTGTAATTAATTTGAAGATTGGAGCCCGAATGATGAATGCACTGTGAAACCTTTGAATGTTCATGGGTTTTTTGTTTAAGTGTTAAATAGGTGGATTTGATCTTTTAAAACTAATGGGAATAGTACTATTTTATATTTTTCAAGTCATGGAAAAGGTGAAAAGACAAAAATCCCCTCACTCTTAAGTGAAAAAAATAAGACAAGACAAAATTACACCTTAGCGTGGAACGACAATATCGCAGAGGTTATCCTCTGTGCCATGCCAATATCATGGAGGGTAACCTCAGTGTCATAACCATAATATGTAGGCTCACTGTCTCAAAGTTCCATATTATCCCTAAACCCTTTCCAAAAATTTCAAAACTTTTCCAAATTACCCTTTTAACATCCCGAAACATAATTCAAGTTTAAAATTGATATTATAAACACGGAAAGGTCAAATATAACTCGATCAAAATTTTAAAGGGTCTTACATTATCCCCCCACCCCATTAGGATCATTAATCCCCGAATAATGAGTTAGGACACTTTTTGTACAGGAATATCAAGAATACACCAGAATAAAGTGACAATTTTAGAAAATAACGAGGAAAACAAAACTCATACCTTAAGCACCTTCATCATACTTAGGGAACAAGAATCGGTATTTTCACTTCATATCTTCATCAGGTTCCATGTAGCCTCTTCTACCTTTTGGTTTCTCTAAAGGACCTTTATCAAAGCTACATCTTTTGTCTCAATCTATGGACCTACCTATCTAATATCTCAATCAAGTCTTACTCATAATACAAAGATTCAATAACACCCACATCCTCAGTAGGTACTTTCAAGGAATGATCACCCACACACTTTTTTATCATGGACACATAAAACATGAGATCAATAGAACCCAAACTTGCAGGCAAGATAAACTCATAAGCAACGTTCCCAATTCTCCTCAATATATGATATGGACCAACACAATAGGGACTGAGATTCCCCTTCTTCCCAAATACCATGACTTATTTCATAGAAGACACTTCAGGAATACCTAGTCATTTACTTTGAACTCTAATTCTCTTTGCCTCACATTTGCATAAGACTTTTGGTGACTTTGGGCAGTCTTAAGTCTTTATCTAATCACCTTTACAATATAAATATCTTGGTGATCCAGTCAAGACCAAACAACCTGGCCATACTAACTTGAAACCACCTAATGAGAGACAAACACCTCCTGCCATGAAGAGCCTCAAAAGGAGACATCTGAATGCTCAAATGATAACAATTATTATATGCAAATTCAATAAGAGGTAGATAGTTAACCCTACTTTCTTTAAAATCAATCACATAGGACCTTAGTATATCCTCTAAATTTTTAATAGTATGCTTCATTTGCCCATCTATTTTAGGGTGGAAAGCGGTTCTAAGGTTCACCTGTGTACCCAAACCTTTATAAAATGAATGTAAAAAGTGAGATGAAAACTATGTACCTCAATCTAAAATAATGAAATCACACACCATACACCTTCAAGATCTTCTAATGAACAACCTAGCAAAGTCCTCTTCTAAGTAGTTAGTCCTTACAGGCAAGAAATAAGTGGGCTTACTCATTCTATCCAAAATAATCCAAATTGAATCATACTGATTGCGAGACTGCGAAAGACCTGTATTGAAATCCATATTGATCATCTCCCACTTTCACATAGGAAACTCTATATCTTATGAGATACCACCAACCTCAAGTGCTTAACCTTAACTTGCAAATAAACCATACATGTGGCCATAAAATTTGCTACATCCTTCTTGATATTGTTCCATCAATATATGTCCTTCAAGTCATCGTAAATTTTAGTCGAACCCTGATTAAATGTATATCTTTACTCATAAGCGTTAGTTAGAATCCCTTCTCAAAGTCTATCTATATCAGGAACACATAATCTACCTTGGTACCTCTGACTACTATCCACCCTAATCTCAAATGCCATAACCTTTTGCTAACCTACATCATCCCTAATCTACATAAGTATAGGATCTAAGACATACTTTTTCTTCTCCTAAGCACCAAAAGATGATTTGACCAGTTTTTGAACAATGACTCTTCTATCCTTAGAGTCTAAAATTCAAACTCCCAAGTTAGCCAACCTTTGAATGTCCTTCACCAACCTTCTTTTCTCCTCCTCTACATGAGATAAGATTTTAATAGATAATATTCTAAAAGAATCAGTAACAACATTAGATCTACTTGGATGGTAGTAAAAGCTCATGTTGTAATTCTTAAGCAATTCAAGCTACCTCCTTTGCCTAAGATTGAACTCCTTCTGAGTGAACACACACTACAAGATCTTATGACCTAAATAGATATCCACATTCATCGAATATGGATAAGGGTTTCGAATCTTCAAAGTAAAAACCAAAGCCACAAATTCTAGATCATGAGTCTGATCATTTTTTTTATGAACTTAAGATACCTAGATGCATAGGCCACAACCTTACCATGCGGAATCAATACATGGCCCAATCCCACAAAGAAAACATCATATTTCATAATAAAACCATAAGTACCCTCAAGCAAGGTCAAAACTAGCATAAAAGTTAGCTTATCCTTCAACTTCTCAAAACTACCCTCAAAAGCATCAGACCATAAGAGCTTAATCTTTATCTAAGTCAACTTTGATAATGTTGCAGCAATAGAAGAAAAAATCTCCACTAACCTTCTATAATACCCTCCTAAGCCTAAGAAGCTCCTAATTTTAATCGGAGTTGTGGGTCTAGTCTATTTCTTCACCACCTCAACATTTTGTAGATCCACCTTGATCCCTTCACTAGAAACAACATGACCAAGAAAAGTCATAGAATTCAACCAAAAGTAACACTCAGAAAACTTAGCATACAACTTCTGATACTTAAGGGTCTGTAATATAATTCAGAGGTGATTGACATGATTTTTCCCACTGTTAGAACACACAAAGATGTCATCAATGAATACTATCACAAACAACTCTAAAAATTGTCTGAAAACCTATTCATAATATCCATGAACATAGCCAGAGCATTCTTCAACCCAAATAAGATAACTATAAAATTATAGTGACCATATCGAGTTTGAAAAGTAGTCTTGGGAATATCAACCTCCTGAATTTTTAACTGATGATTGGCCGAAAGAAGATCAATCTTAGAGAATTATCTAGTATGAATGAAGCCAATCCATCATCAAGATAACATCAAAATACACCATATATAGCCCTATCAAATCCACTAATATCTCTCTATAGAAAATAAATACCACACAACACTTATAGATTTTTTTTGCCATAATAGAATCACCTACTAGGCAGACAAAGAAGAGGAATCAGAAATACTTTTGGGACCAAAATCAAAATGCATAGCCACATAAGAGGTCACATAAAAAAGGTAGACCCCGGGCCAATCCAATAATATAGATCACAAGAGAAGAGTTGTAAAAAACTAGTAATAATATCTAGAGATGCCTTAGATTATTGGTGAGTAGCAAGTGCATAATGTGATTTTGGCCAATGCCAGTACTAGAAGTTGCAAACTTTTGGTGAAAAATTTAAAGATGTGTCCAATAATATAGATCATAAGAGAAGAGTTGTAAAAAACTAGTAATAATATCTAGAGATGACTCAGGTTATTGGTGAGTAGCAAGTGCATAAGGTGATTTTGGCCAGTGCCAATACTAGAAGTAGCAAACTTTTGGTGCAAAATTTAAAGATGTGACAACTAGAACTTTATTAGCCCTAGTGGTAACTCTAGCTGAATGACAACTTCAGTGTATAATTATAACATCATTCCTTTCTTCCTTATAATAACCACAATAAAAATGCCCACAAAAATGACACGAGGGATAATGTGGGGCTAGTTGAGCTTCATTAGCCTAAGACTGGGCACCCTATGCCTTAGGACCACTGCTATCCTGAGAATGATGATTACTAAAAGGTATAAGATAGAGAACACAAGTAGACAAAAGAGAATTGCCTATCTCTTCTTTTTAGTCCACTATCTATCATATCTTCTACTATTCTGCTGACCCTTACCCTACTATAAATAATAGAACTTCTTACTTTACCTTTCCCTAATCTTTGCTTATTTTTCTTTTAATTCTCAACCTGCTGCATATAAACCACGAGTTTAGAGATGTCCATATTATTCTTCAACATTACAGCCTTACACTCAAATACCATATCACGGGATAACCCAGAAGAAACTTCCTTTTCTTGAATCTCTGGTTAGTTACAAACTCTAAAGCATAACTAGATAGCTGCTAAAATTTCAATGCATATACATCCACACTCATCTTACCCTGCTTAAGATTAACAAAATCCTTTGCCTTATCTTCACCTAACTCCTGAGGAAAGAAGTGATCAAGAAAGAAAACCAAAAACTCATCCCATAATGTCGGCTCCTCATCATCACCCCGAAACTGCCCGCACTTCTCATACTACTAATAAGCTATATTTTTTAGTTGATATGCAATAAAATTTACACCTTCCAAATTAGTATGATGTATCACTCTAAAAATATTCTCCATCTCATCTATACACCCTTGAAGATCCTCCTCAACCTTAAAGCCTATAAATGTTGAGGGATTAAATCTCATAAACTTTTCAACCCAAGTAACTTCATATGATGGAGAAATAGAACCAACATAATCCAACTGAAAAGATTAAGATATTGCCAATTGAGTAAGGAAATAAATAAATCAGCGGTATATCCCATTAGGGATGTCCTCCTAAGGTGGGTAATCATAAGAATCACCACCCTGGGAGGATTGATAAGGATAAATCAGGACTGGTGGAACTCTACATGGAGTAACACAATTAAGAGAAGGGATCCTACGTAGGGACTACACTCCATACACAGGGCGAGTGCCCTCGACATTGTCCTCGGGTAGGATAGACTTTGCAACAAAGTTTTTATGAACATCAGATCTTTGAGAAGGCATGATCTGATATGTGAGGAAGCCAGGAGTTGAAGAATATTCATAACATTAGACACTATAGCACAAAAATAGAATATAAGATAAGAAAACGTTCCTAAATGCCTTGTAGCCTCCTCCTTATAAATTTTGTGTGCTACATACCCATAAAAAGGACTCTACTTGACTAGGTTTAGTGAAAAACCAACGACTCTAAACTAAGCTTTAATATCAAGATTATCATGACCCAAACCATGGCTTGTCCATGATGGGTATCTGAAGTCCACCATAGACCAAAGACTACCCCCTAACCAAACCTCAAGAACACAATAATTATAATAATAATAAAAATAATATGAAAGCCAACAAAACTGAAATCAAAAGATAAATAAATGACTCAATGAAAGTAAGCGTTAAAACAATAATAAACCAACCCATATTTTTCCACAATAACATATAAAACTAGAATACCAAATAGGTTAGGACATGCCCCCCACCATGACCAAAAGAATCCAAAAGTACTAGGTCAAAATAAAAGAATATGGAAATGATAAGCCCTTCTGATGGATGGAGGCTTATCATTTCATAGCTACTCGACAAATATGCTAGTCCATCTAATGCTGGACATTGGTAAAATAAGTATCTTCATACCCTACATTATCAAAAAATATAGCATCCTAGAATGGTCAGTGAGATAAGCACTGACATATAACTCAGGACAGGGATAAAATAATGCTAAGTCCAAAACAAAAATGAACTATATGCACACATTGTATATACATATATATAAGCTGACGAGGTAGGGAACAAGGTTTAATCAAGATATTTAAAACCATAATCCTGGACTGTGTAGCTCAAACCATCCTAAGTGAACCCATGGGCTATATGGGTTCAGATCCCTTATCTGAAAGGGCCCTAGTATATGTTAGCTATACGAACTGGAGAAATCCGAGGAAGGACCAAAGTACCGAGGCACCAAACATTCCATAAATAATATATAATGTGTAAAATATGTACACAATTATAAATACACTCATACCAATAAATGTGGCTTCCAGTAAAGGTTCCTCCGGGACCTCTACTTGCCATGACGAGCTACAGAACCCACTTTAAGCCCAAATTAAAACCATTTACACATATTCCCATCCATAAACCAACATGTATTTTAATTAAGTGTTTATCGAGTATCGTCATACTAAATAAAGTTAAGCATTCAAGATAATTTCATTATGCCATATAAAAAGTGGTTATGCAAATTAACTCCAAAGTTTCCCATTTAAAACCAATTCGTGGCCATCAAGGCCTTTTAAGAAAAATTTATGTTCCATCAACCTTTTATGCAATGCAAGGTTTCAAAAGTGAAGTAGATTATATATACATCCATGTTTCAAAACAACAAGTTAGGTTGAGGTTATAGCCAATTCCAAATCATTGGACCATAAAATTTGGGAAAACTCATGTTACCCAAACCACTTCCCACACCCATGCATTTATTTAGTTCCAAATCATGTGAGTAAAGCATAAATAACCAATTCAAAACCATGAGAACTTAATTCATGAAACAACCATTCCAAATCCCTCAACCTATATTCAAAATCCAATAATTTTACAATATGTACAATAATTTAACATATTATTTTGTATAAAATTACTTTAGGAAAGAGTTACATGACAAAAAGACACAAGAATTTGTAATCAATTTGAAGCTTGGAGCCCAGATGACTAATGCATAGTGAAACCCCTTGAATGTTCTTGGGTTTTGTCTTTTAGAGTGAAATAGGGGAATTTGCGCTTTTAATACTGATGGGAATGGGACTATTTTATGTTTCAAAGTCATGAAAATGATGAAAAGACCTAAAGCCCCTCAGTCTTAAGTAGAAAAAAAAGATTGGACAAAAATTAGATCTTGCATGGCACGCCAATATCATGGAATCTATCCTTCAAGCCATGCCAATATCATAGAGGGTAACCTCCATGAAACGGCAATAACATAAAGGATCACTGCCTCAAAGTTCCAAAATAGCACCAAACCCTTTTAAAAAATTCTAAAACTTTTTAAAATTACCCTTTTAACATCCTTAAATATAATTCAAGTCAAAAATTGATATTACAAACATAGAAAGGTCAAACATACATTAATTGAATGTTTAAGGGTCTAACATTATCTACTATTTCTTAAAATAGGTTAAATATTCAATGCACAAGGCAGTAACTACGAAGGTGGTAGTAGATTTCATTCACAATAATATAGTTTATTAGTTTGGAATACTAGAGTCAGTCATAATAGATAATAGGACCAATCTATATAATGATCTAATGAGAGAGACTTACAAAATTTTTAATATCCCTCACAAAAATTCCATAACATATTGACCACAAATAAATTGAGCAATTGAGGCCGTAAAAAATGTATCAAGAGAATCTTGAGAAAAATAGTGGGTAGTCACAAAGAATAGCTAGAGAAGTTAGCATATGCTTTGCTCAGCTATTGGGATTAATTAGAACATCATCTAGGGAAACTTTTATATGTTTGTTTAAGGCTCTAAAGCAGTGATACTTGTAGAAGTGGAAATACCCTCCTTGAGAATGACCAAGAGGTTGGTCAAGATGATGATGAATGCATTTGCAATAGGATTGATTAGGATAAAGCTAAAGGGAAATTTGTGCCAAATTGGGAAGGTCTGTACATGGTTCACCGAGTACTTTCAGTAGGATCAGTGATCCTCACCAAAATAGATGGCACATTGAGCATGAAATCGATGAATTTAGGCGCTCTCAAGAAGTACTCTATTTGAAGATATCATATTAGTTGCTATTCATTGATACTTTTAAATTCTTCTATAATATAATAGAACTATTCATAAGACTGTCTTTCCATGGTGGGAAGCATAGGCAACCCACATAAGGTTTGGTCTCTCACAGAAAAACCAAATCATTATCCTTTTGTGTATTAAAAACTATGGTCGACCTGACTTTCCATGGTTGGATACATAGTCAATAATCATTAGATTTGGTTCCTTCATTTTTTACTCTTTTATGATATGTAGGCAGCTGAGTCAGGCTTGGTCACTACATTATTTTACTTTACCTTTTGTATTCAACTACGTATGAATTGATTTTGTTTGGATACATAGGCAGCCTAAGTCGGCTCGGTTATTGAATTGCATATTTTTGTTTCTCCCCTTATACTTGAACTATGTTTTGACCTAATTCCACTTGGATATGTAGGCATCCTGAGTTAGGATCATTTATTGTAATGCATATTTTGATTTTTCTCCTTGTACTTGAACTATGTTTTGACCTGATTCCACTTGGATATGTAGGTATCCTAAGTCAGGATTGACAGTTTCATCACATATTTTTACCTTTTTTATTCGTGAACTATGTATAGACCTAATTCCTATTTGGGGATACGTTGGCAACCTAAAAGGTTTGGTCATACCTTAGGAAAAAACTTTTTTTTCCTCACAACATTTTCACAAAATATAAGAAATATCAGCCTCAGAATTGCTTTATCATATACAAAAGGCAGAGGAGCATCATTAAAGAAAAAATCTATAAGGATATATGAATAATAAATGGGAGGCTCAACAAATTTCAAAACATGTCATAATCTAAAAATAGTAATGGATTATTATATACATATATATATATACACACACATAAATATATACATAATATTAGATAAAATATATACGTACTTTAAAAATATTTTACTAATTTTCCACCTACACAGTCTTTGCTACTGGGAAGATCGGGCAATGAGGGAAGTATTGAAGAATTTAGATGACAAAACCACGATCCCAAAATTGACTCAAATCCTCCATTCAACTAAGAGGTTTTCTTTGAGCACAGGAAAACATGAATCAAGGAAGACGACATTATGACAAGTTCTAGGACATAATTGGAGACATCATGTATATTATCACAACAATGTGAGCCGAAATATTCTCTCCCTACTTTATTTTTAAGGATATTTATACTGATTCTCATAAGCTCTAAATGTTTCATTTAAAATTTTACAACCATTTCGAAGATCCAAATCGAAAGAATAAAGATAGAGGATCCTTGTAGGGCAATTAGTTTATTTTACTTCTTACAATAAACTCTATCAATCAGAGATCGTAACTTGACTACATCAAATAGACTTCACCAATTGAAACAATCACTATCTAATTACATCAAATAACTCCACCAGTCAGAGATTGTTATATAACTTTATCAAAGGATCCATATGCCGAGGAGTGTACATAACCAATTGAAGAAGACATTTTGCATGCAAAGACTATACATAAGCAAGAAAAACCAAATCTTGTATTCTGAAGATTGTACATATGCTAACAAAAACAAATGTTGTATTTTGAGGATTGTACATACGCAAGCAAAGTGAAATCTACCTAATTTGAGGATGTATAGAAGTAAAGTGACTTTTTATGATATCAAAGGATGTAAGTGAGAAAAGAAACTCTCTACCATATCGGAGGTAACACGTTAGCAAAATGACACTTTACCACATTAGAGAATGTACATAAGCAAAGTGAGCTTTACTATGACAAGAATTTTATCTTAGTAAGCAAGGCACGCTCTACCAATTAGAGATTCACACCATAGGAAATCAATAACTAAAACTCACTATCATAGCAGTATGAAATCCACTATAATAGAAACATCAAACACCAAATCATTATTAAGTTTGCGCTAAAGATTACCTTGCCAGAAAGGAGCTTTTACTTTCAAGCATCTGCCTCTCTAGTGGAAGGTTTTTACTTTTAAGCAACTGCCCCGCTAGTCATAGGCTTTTTACTCTTCAATAATTGTCCCGCATGTTTGAAAATTTTACTTTACAGCAATTGTACCGCTAACAAAGGCTTTTAAATTCTAAAAATTGCCCCTCCAATCAGAGGACCCTATAAAACGGATATTACAACACTTGTTTGAATATCTACACACTACTTTTAACATTACTATTTCAATTTTTATTTTTAAACCAAAATAGGCTCTCGCTATTATTACCTATTTTTTAGTAAAACACATTACAATGTGGAACTAGCTCTAAGAAATGATTGAGGCATCGCAAGATGAAGAAAACCAAACTCACAAGGTAGAGTTCAAGATTATTACTCTCACTCAAATTCTTGGAATCAATCATTCATACTTCCATATATAACACATCTATTCTTATGATGATAATTATTCTTCTCTAATCTACCTTCCAAAATCCTTAAAAATTCAATAGTATATGTTTAAGAGCCTATTCCCCATCCAATAATCAAGCATGATCTTCTAGAGATGTGAGACACACTTAAGTAGAGTCTCATTTATCGTTGTATTGTGCACCACATCTATAACCAGGAGGCTATAAAGTATTCCCCATCCATAAAAGTATCTCCATCGTATGAGTGTTTTTATGTTTCTTTAACATCAAGAAATTCTTTCTAAAGAAACTAGTGTCA